>NC_044905.1:76052885-76132885 GCF_001633185.2 Quercus lobata
GTGGATTCAGGTGACCTTTGAACCTCTCCAATGGTTTCGCAAATGCTTTCTGCAACCTTTTTTGATATGAAGCGGACAGGAATAGCATGAACTTGAACCTAAAACAATGATTTATCAAAAACTAGATCTTTAAGTTTTGAAAACTCTTCAAATGTTTGCAAGACCACAAGGTGTTTGTCAAAACTCCATGGCTGATTTTCAATTATCCTTTCCACATTTGAATTGTTGTCGAAAACAAAAAGCACCATATGATCTCCCAGATTTCGAATTTTATAACCATTCACCGACCTCCATCACTGTTAAAAAGTGCGAACCACTGCCTCCATAACGAGATAGCGTGAAGTTAAAAACTTTGTAGCTATAATGTATTCCCTTGATTTGTAAATTTTTGGAAGGACAAAACCTATATGTTCTCTATCAGATAGAGATAATTCAAACCAATTTTTAGTGAGGTCTTCCATGGTGAGCAATGAAGAAAAAGAAAGAGAACTAACACTGCGTAGGTGAGTAACAGAAGGAGTAAAAGTGTTTCCCAGAATCTCGAACAAAAAACAAACCAACAAACTCAAGAGGCACACTTGGTGACTCCAGAGGACACAGGAGCAAATTAACAGATCAAAATAAAAAATAAAAAAAACTCTCCTTTAGAGAAGGGACAAAAAACTTCTACTGCCTAAGAAAAGAAGAAACTTTCTTAGCGACAAAGAGACAGAAATATATTTACTAGAGATCCCTCCAATTGAAACAAGGACCACATATCCATTTCATCCACTCACTTAAATTAAGATTTAAAGTAAATTATAATAAATTTTATAAAATATTCCAACAATTTCCGCCTATATCAAAAACTAATTGATGTCTTAGTCTGATGATAGTTCTAATGATTAAAAGTTATCATCAGAAGGGGACACTATAAGATAGGTTAAAATTCTTTAAAAAGAATTATAATTTGTGGAACAGTAATGTTAGAGATATTACAAATTTCATTAGATACAAGTATACAACTTACAAACTAATGTGTCTCCAACCAAAAATGATCAATTCAAACATTTATTTATTAGGTGGTTAATAAAACCCACAAAATCAAGTTTAGTAGAGTTTCATTCGAAATCTACTATTTCTACCGGTTGACCCACAACTTTTGCACTGTAACTTTAACATAAAAATGTATAAAATATAAAATGATATTTTTAAGGGAAATTATAAAAATATCATTTTATACTTTAACATAAAAATGTATAAATTATAAAATGATATTATTTTTATTTTTATACTAATTAATAAGTAGTTCAATTTAAGTTATCAATATCATTACCATACATAATGAAAGTCCTAGTATAATTTCTCATGAAAAAAAATCCTTATAATATATATATATATATATATATATATATATATATATATATATGGGTGTGCAGCCAACCCGCCAACCTGTCAAAACCAACCCAACCCACCGAGTTGGGTCAGTTTTTAGAGCTTGGAGGGTTGGGTTGGGTTACAAAATTTTTTTGGATAACGGGTCGGATTGGGTTCAGGTCATAAAATTCCAAACCCAACCCGACCCACCTATATATTTAATATATATTTAAAATATATTATATAATTAATAAATTTTTTTAAATAACCATCTCTTCCTCTTATCCTATATAATAACCAATATTAATGTATATTAGTTCATATATTAATGTTTCTAAAAAAAAAAAAAAAGTTCATATATTAATAAATAATTGAATTGGAATATTAGTTCATATATTAATGTATATTTTGTTTATCAACTTAAGTGGCATGTGTGATATATTTTTTTCTGCTCAATTTAATAATAATAGTAATAAAAAAAATTGTTCAACCCATGGGTTTAACCCGACCCATATGAGTTGGGTTGGACTTATGTGATGGGTTGAGTTAGGTTGAATCTTTTTTTAACCCATCATAGTGGGTTGGGTTAAAAAAATCCCCCTAACCCGACACATGCACACCCCTATTATAAATTGTTCTAATAATATTCATTTCACTCCTCTATGAGAATATATTATAGATCAATTTTATATAAAACTAAATATTATACATCGTTGTTATTATCAAAAAATAAAATTATACTTATGGTTGTTTTATGTTAAAATTCATATATGTATATGTTGCATGCACATAGCAATAGGCAATAACATCCTTTCATAGTTTATTTTTTCACTAGTACTAGAAGGTTTAAATAGGGGGTTTTGGAATGGGGTTTGCGATTTTTGTCTCAATGCGGGAGACAAAAGAAAAGAGAATTTTTTAATTTTAATTTTTTTTTAACAAAAAATAAAGCATCCAATAAATCCCTTAAGAAAAATTTGAAAGAAAAGGACAACGTAAGTACGTAATGTAAGTAGATTTTTTTTTTTTTTTTTTGGACCATTTAATAAATAAAAATTTTAAAAACGTTTTTCCCCTTTAGAAATTTATAATTTATCCATAAGCTTTTACAATTATAAAGTCCCAAATTTTAACATTTTCCCAATAAAATTGCTTATATATATATATATATATGCATACATACTGTACGTTTTTAGACCCCATAACACAAGTTGTTTAACTTAATTATTTAGCCAAGTGATTACTTAGATAAATTTTTTAGTTCTAGGTTAATACAATAAAATCATATCATGTAAATAATGCGGAAATATAAAGAACACCACGATATGATAACCCAAGAAAACCAAACCGATTAAAAATCTAGGGAGGATTTAACCTAGCTATTCTCAAGGTAAAACAGATTTACTATGAAAGAATTGAAGTTTGTACAATAGAACTTAAACCACTAACATCCTATTGTTACCTCGAGTAGAAAACTTATTACCATGACCACGTGACAGCTTCGAGTCCATGGACTATTTCTTTCTTTGATCTACCGCAACCACAAGTTCTTTTACTTGTGACTTTCTTTAAGTTCTTTAAGCAGCAACTGAAACAATCATCAAGTTCTTGACATGAATCTTGATCTTGATAACTCTAAGTGTGTATGAAGGTAAACACCTCTAGATCTCACAAAAGATTCAACACATAGCACATCAAAGACTTCTAAAACGTAGCTAGAGTTGTTCCTTTTATACTTGGAGTAAAACATAGAACCCTACACGTCAAACCCGGCTTGGGCTGAATTGGAAATTCTGCAAAAAAATAAATCTGTACGTGGTTTAATTGATCGAGTCTAATTTTCGATTGATCGAGCCTTGCAAATTTAGTCCAATAAAATTTGCAATCACTTGATTCCAATTTTACAAATAAACACACTTTAAGCAGCCTAAACTTAGACTCTATATTTTGATCATGGTTTGCCAACATAATACAAATTGAAATTCTAATATATTAGTTCCTAAAGTCTTAGAACCTAACACATACATACATATATATATATATATATATATATTAGAGAAGAGAGAGAGAGAGAGAGAGAGAGAGAGAGAGAGAGAGAGAGAGAGAGAGAGTTTGGCTACAAACTTTGTTGTAATCAATGAATAAAATTAATTAACATATTTTTATTTGATGTGAATTTTGACAAATCTAACATTGGATTACATTTTTTTCTTATATCATTCATGCTTGCAAAATTTTTAAAAGAAAAAAAAAAATCAATAGTTATGTTATCAATCAAATGTTTAAATTTCAAATTTTGACATCTATGATTATGCATAAAAAATACTTTTGTGGATTGAATAGTAAATAACATTCGATTGACATGAAATTTAACATATATGTAAAGAATATTATGCAATCCAATATTAAAATTTCCAAAATATATAGTCATATTAATTATTTCAATAGGAGTTGTAACTATTAACTACAACCAAGTTTGTAGCCAAATTTTTTCTTTCATATATATATATATATATATATATCTCAAAATCTATAAAATTAAGTTTAAGTGACAAAACCCTAAACATCTTTAATTGACAAGGTAGACAATTTTAGAGTCCACAAAAAGTAAAAGAACAAAATGCTAGAATTTTATTTGATAGAAGAATTTCAAATTTCATTTTACAACTTGGGGACCAATTTAAACACTCTAAAAAACTTAAATTTAAAGTAAAAATATTAGTTAACATATTCTTATAAGGACTATAGATAAATAGCTTTATAAATCGCAATGTAGTGGATGGAAAGTGATAGCTCCAAAGTAGTTTTATGCTAAGCTTTGTCTTTAAAAATAAAATTTATAATTTAAAAAAAAAAAACATTTTCTAGAGTTTTCAAGTTCAAATTGAAATATATCCCTCTTTAGATGAAAACTATTTCAAATATTCTTAAAGTTTATTATCCTTTAATTAAAAGCGTAAATCATTATTTCTTCACCTCAATCTTCAACTAATTTGGAAACCAACCAAGAGCAATTATCATCAACAAGGACATCCATGTAGGGGCAAATCCAGGAATTTTTTTGTTGCTGAGACTAAACTACTCTATTGATTCACAATTAAAAAAAAGAAATGCTAATATATGTGTGCATGCGTGTGTGAATATATATATATATATATATAAATATATATATGCATGTATATGTTGTACAAAGAGTTACACTGTCTACAAAATTATCTTATATGCCAAAGTTTCTGATTTGCTACAAATATGTGTAACAATTTTTTTTTTTTAAAGAAAAGAAAAGGACTTAGCATCTTCTATTAAAGTTAACGCTCAAAATACCAACAAAGTTGCACAACCAATTTCATCCATCATGTTCATAATATTTTCTAATTCTCAATATACCAATTTTTATTAGTACTCAAAGTACATCAATTTATAAATTTGCTTCTCCAAATGTCAAGTGCAAAGACAAATTTAAGTAGAAGTTAGTATGAAATTCTAGAGTAGAATAGTGAATAAATCCTATCAATTGGTTAAATAAATTAAATTAAAGGGAAAAAAAACCTAAAGCATAATTTTTTTGGTATAAATTAGATAATTATTACAGGGGAAAAGGAATTTGAACCCTAAACGTTTTTGTTGAAAACACTAGGAAAGTGAAGGTGTAAAAACTTTTGTGGAAATGTAAATAAAGCTTTTAAAGGAAGCTAAGCTAAAATTGAAGCCAAATATAAAGTTGTGATTTACAACTATATTTTATGTTGGCTTTATTCCATGACAAAAAGTGTTGAAATTTCATTTATTTATTTCCTTTTATTTTGTGGGATTTTACTGTATTGGGTTTAGTATTAAGTTAGTGAAGAATCAAGCCTGCAATGAAGATCAGTGCAATTTCGCGACTATCTTGCAAGAAGTTTACGAGTAAAGGTTTCCACAAAAAGGCCACATGAGAAGCACATGGTGGAAGCTGAAGAGTCAAGTGTCAGGCTATATTTCGTGAGTACTTTACGAGATAGGCCATCTCACGAGGTACTCGCGAAACTCTCTGCCTGGAAGATTTTAAGTGTGACTTTCTTACCCTTTACCCATACTATATATACCCTCATTATCCACAAAAATAAATGACAGGTCGAGAATGTATTGACCCCCTTGTGATGAATTTACAAACTAATTAGCCAAGTTAATTAATTAATTCAATTAGCATGCAATACGCGTGGTAGCACAAACAAATCACCAATTAACTAAATATAGCGGAAATTAAATTGATAAGGTGATTTGTTTACGAATAGGGATAAATTGCATGGCAAAAACCCCACTGGATAATTTTAAGGTCACTACTCCCGAGAATTCACTATTATCACAACAAATGGTTACAAGTAAAGAAATCCTAATACCTTATACCAACTTACAGTTGAACTCTTACTCCAATGCCAATTGGACTTGTTTTGTAGTGACAATCTCTCCTTTTTAATGCATGGGTCCCAATACATGACTAACAAATTCAATACACAGATCCTAGTACGCGGTTTACTCACTAACTTAAGAAAGATATTGGCTGCAAAGTTTTTTAGTTCATCACACGATGAAGATCACGAAACTCCTTGGTTACAAAACCCTATGGTGTACAAACATAGCAACTTCTTCAAAAGAAAGATGAACTAGGACAAATTCTATCTCTGGTCATAATTTGCATAAACACAACTTTGCTTCACGCTCGCGCAACCTTTGATGGCCCTTAAAATAATCCTTATATATGTTTAGGGTTGTGAGAAAAGAAAGCCTAAACATATACACACAGAGAGTTAAAAATATGTTTTTCATAAACCTCGATAGATAGCTTATTTGTCGAGCTAGCTGTTGAGCATCGGGTTTTAGCAACTTTTAAACCTTGATACATACTAGCTGTCAAGATAGCCGTCGAGCTTTAAAATCCAGCACTTCTTCACTTGTTTCTTGGACAGACTTGCATGACTTTAACACTTGATCTTGAAACCTTATTTCTTGAAGCATTAAACACATTCTAGATTTACCCAATTACAAGTAAAGTGCATTTTATCAAAAGATTAGTCAATTCTAATTTGACATATGTTCCTAACATTGAATTACATATGTTCTAACAATCTCCCCCTTTGGCAATCCGTGACAAAATCACAACAAACAAATGAACATATGAGAGAAGTCATAAATCACTCAACTCATACTCACTTGTTGAATACAATAAAATCTATCCTAACACAAACTCTAGAAAAACTTTGCAAGAAGAGAGTTTATGGCAAGAAGACTTTGACAACTTGTATTTCTGAAACACTTTAAACAAAATTCATCAGGACATCTTAGTGTGAAACAGAAATAAAAGATTGCATACAATATATAAGAATCATGTGCACAAAGAGAAAAAAGAAACAGCACATGTAAAGATAGGTGAAAGAAAGTAATAACAACCTCAATATATATATATATATATATATCAACATAAGTACAAGGTTTGCTGTCATTAAATGGTCACAAGACCAATGTACAAAAATAATGTATCTAAAATAGAAAGAAAAGATACAAAAAGTCCTCACTACATCCCTCATAAACACTCCTCTTATCACAAAAATTCATATGCTAACCCTCCCCCTATATATGACTACACTCATATCAAAACTACTACCCCTTTTTGTCATGAGTGACAAAGGGTAAGTAATTCAAGTAGACATCTCATCATCACTGGGCAAGCTAGCACTATCGTCCTCATCAGCATCATCACTGTCGGAGCCATCGTCACTCTCATCCTCGGAAGCTAATGGAGATGGAGAAGAAGCAATAGTGAAACCACCTATGACAGCCTGTCATCGTGCGATATGACCAACACAGGTTTTCACCTAACACAACTCATCACTAAGTTTGTCAAGGCGAGCATCCATGCACACAAGCTGTGCCATGATGGCCTCAAGTGTCACTCTACCCACAGAAGACAAAGGAGCGGATGTGGATGGAGCGATAGAAGTTGGAGGATTTGCCGTCTCTGTCCAGGGCCGCCACGATCTGAGCTATGCCTCACTTCGTCGAATAGTAGTTGCATCTATGGCACTTATAACCATGAAGTGAGGAGACTCAGGAAAGGAGACAGAAAAATGGTGAAAGATCTATGTGATAACTGAAGGAAAAATGAGCTTATCACGGGTCACCGTATCCCTATAGACATCTATAAAGGATAGAATGAAGTGAGAAGGGAAGTTGATATCCTCTAAGGGGGATAACAAAAATCAAGCATGAGGCTTTGTAATGGAGTTATAGTGAGACAAAGTATGAAAAATGAATATCATCACCATGTTCAGGAACCTCGGACCTTTTGCAAAGCCCGAGTAAGGGGTGTTTTAACGGTCACCCCAAGAAGAAGGTGTCTCACAAAAGAGAGACGAGAGTTCATCTTTAGACACAGCCCTCAAATGATCGCAGCTAGGGTAGTTTGGATGTGCTACCCTAGGAACGTGTAGTACCTCAGATACAATATCCGAAGTAACTACTATGCACGTACCTTGAACGCGAGAGAAGAAATGAGGTATAGAATTATTGAATCCGTGCATATTGGAGTAAAACTTCTGTATGATCATGGAGGGACAAGTGATCAAAATGTCACATAGTGACCCCCAACCCCAATTGTAAATGATAGTAGGTAGGTCAATATCGGAGAAATCCGATAAGATGACTTGGCATTCCGAATGAATGCCTCATCGAGAAAAGTTCTCCAAAAAGTCCTTTCGGGCTTTATCATCACAGAACCGAACATGAGAAGGTGTAGGGTCAGAAGAAGAAGTGGATGCCCCATAACAAAGAAGGTTCTAGGACGGAGTAGATTTGCGTTTGGGTGCCATAGAGTAGACTAACGCAAGAGAGAGAGAGGGAGAGAAAGAGACAATTAGAAAAGCACCAACAAGACAATTTATAAAAATATAAAAACTTGAATGTATGTATGCATGAAAATGTATGAACATGTGACATGCAAACTTAAATACATCATAGGCTCAACTCAATCCAAATCTACCAGCACAAAACATTGCAACAAAGTAAACATACATCTAAAATGCATGAAACATTGTTATAATGCAAATGTGATGCAATGCATGAACATTTAGGATCATTTATACAAAACCATCCCAAAAACTTCACAAAAACTTCATCAATTTTGAAAAACCCCAAAAAAATTTCAAAAACCCAAAACCTAGATCTAAATGCATGAAATGCATGAAGAATGAAAGATAAAGAGATCATACTAAGTGATTTGAGACAAGAAAAGGCCGAAAACCACGTGGGTTGAAGTTTTTGAGAGTGATGAGAGTGTTTGGGAGGTGAAAAAACTAAAAACAATCGAGAAAGATTGAGGAGAAATGAAGAAAAATCGCACAGAACCTTTATATAGAAAAGTAATAAATCTCAACAGATCGAGAGGTGTTGAGAGGTGTCTAGGTTTAAAATGCGTAAAAAAGTTGTCGAAGAGCTGTCTAGAATCTGTCGAGAGGTGTCCACAGTTAGAGGATCTCGATGGATCAAGAAGCTATCAAGCATCCAGAAAGTTTCTCAATGGATTAAGCAGCTATCGAGGAGCTATCGAGAATACGATAAAAAGCAGCTGAAGGGGCTCGTTAGATAGCCTAGCTGTCGAGATGTGTCCAGCAGTTGTCGAGATTGCTTAAAAACAGTTTTTCAAGAAGAGAAAAAACACAGATATGAATGCAATCAAGCATGCTATAAAACCAAAAATTCAAACAACATTTTAAGCTCTCAAGTTCATCTCTTAACAAGAAAAACGTCATGCTCATAGATCCAAAACACACACACACACACTAAACAAGTCTAATCAATTTTATATTTAAAAAGTAAGTTAAGATAATTTAGTGAGCATACATTAATACATGTATTCCTTGTGATGGCCAAATCACATTGTACCTGCACATGTATTAATGTATGCCTCACTAAATTATCTTAACTACTTTTTAATATAAAATGAATTGACTTGTTTAGTGTGGTGGTGTGTGTGTTTTGATCTATGAGCATGACGTTTTCTGTTAAGAGATTGAAACTTAGAGCTTAAAATGATTGTTTGAATTTTTTGGTTTTATAGAATTTCTTGATTGCATTCATATCTGTGTTTTTTCTCTCTTGAAAAACTGTTTTTAAGCAATTCCGACAACTGCTGGACACATTCTCGACAGCTAGGCTATCTAACGAGCCCCTCAGCTGCTTTTTATCGTATCTCGATTAGCTCCTCATAGCTGCTTAATCCATTGAAAAACTTTCTGGATGCTTGCAATTAGCTTCTTGATCATCGAGATCCTCTAACTGTGGACACCTCTCGACAGATTCTAGGACAGCTTCTTCGACAACTTTTTACGCATTTTAAACCTAAACCTCTCCAACACCTCTCGATCTGTTGAGATTTATTACTTTTCTATATAAAGGTTCTTTGCGATTTTTTCTTCATTTCTCCTCCAAATCTTTCTCGATGTTTTTTAGTTTTTTCACCTCCCAAACACTCTATCACTCTCAAAAACACTTTCAACCCACGTGGTTTTCGGCCTTTGTCTTGTTCAAATCACTTAGTATGATCTCGTTATCTTTCATTCTTCATGCATTCATGCATTTAGATCTAGGTTTTGGTGTTTTTGAAAATTTTTTGGGTTTTTCAAAATTGATGAAGTTTTTGTGAAATTTTTGGGATGGTTTTTGTTTAAATTACCCAAAATGTTCATGCATTGCATCACATCTACATTATAATAATATTTCATGCATTTTAGATGTGTGTTTACTTTGTTGCAATGATGTGTGCTGGTAGGTTTGGATTGGGCTAAGCCCATGATGTTTTTTAAGTTTGCATGTCACATATTCATGCATTTTTCATGCATACATACCTTCATTTATGTTTATTTTGATATTGATTTGTGTTGGTGCTTTTCTGCGTGTTTCTCTCTCTCTCTCTCTTAGTTAGTTGCTCTATGGCACCTAAATGAAAATCCACTCCGTCCTAAAACCCTCTTCATTCTGGGGCATCTTCTTCTTCCCTTGTTAATTCTACTCCTTCTGTTCGATTCTGTGATGATAAAGCCTGAAAGGACTTTTTGGAGAACTTCTCACGACGAGGCATTCATTCAAAACACCAAGTCGTTCTACTGGACTTTTCCGATACTGACCTTCCCACTGTCATCTATAGTAGGGGTTGGGAGTCACTGTGTGGCATCCTGAACACTTGTCCTTCCGTGATCATACAAGAGTTTAACTCCAACATGCACAGATTCAATACTTCAGTACCTCAGTTTATCACTTGCATTTAAGGTACGCGCATTGTAGTTACTCCAGATCTTATATCCGAGGTACTACATGTATCGAGGGTAGCGCATCCTGACTATCCTAGTTGTGATCGTCTGAGGACTGTATCCAATGACGAACTCTCGTCTCTTTTCTATAAGACACCTTCATCTTGGGGTAACCGTCAAAACACCCCTTGCTCAGGCTTTGCAAAAGGTCCGAGATTCCTTAACATGGTGATAACATTCATTCTTCATCCATTGTCTCACTATAACTCTATCACAGAGCCTTATGCTCGATTTTTGTTATACCTCTTAGAGGACATCTCTATTGACTTCCCTTCTCACTTCATTCTATCTCTTATAGATGTCTATATGGATATAACGACCCGTGATAAACTCATTTTTCCTTCGGCTATCACGCGGATCCTTCACCATTTTTTTGTCTCCTATCCAGTGTCTACACACTTTTCCGTTATGTGTGCCATAGACACTACTACCGTTCGACGAAGTAAGGCCCAACTTCGACTAAAGCGGCCACAAACCAAGACAGCGTCTCCTCCAGCTTCTTCCACTCCTTCCATCTCTACTCCTTAGTCTTCTGTAGGTGGAGTGACTTTCAAGGCCATTATGGCACAGCTTGTACATATGGATACTCGCCTTGACACGCGCAATGATGAGTTGTGTCAGATGAACACCCGTGTTGGTCGTATTGCACGACGACAGGCTGCCATGGGTGGTTTCACTACTTATATTTCTCCATCTCCACCGACTTCAGAGGATGAGAGTGATGATGGCTCCGGCAGTGATGATGCTAATGAGGACGATGGTGCTAGCTTGCCCAGTGATGATGAGATGTCTACTTGATTCACTTACCCTTTGTTACTCGTGACAAAAAGGGGAAGTAATTTTGATATGAGAGTAATCATATACATAGGGGGAGAGTTAGCATGGGAGATTTTTGTTAGGGGGAGTGTTTATACTTTGAGAGATGTAGCGAGGATTTATGTATTTTTTTTCTTTTCTTTTAGAGATACATTGTTCTTACATTATGATAGCAAACCTTGTACTTATGATGTTATATATATGTTGAGGTTGTTATTATAGTTATTTCGCCTATCTTTACATGTGTTGTTTCTTTTCTCTATTTATGCACATGATTCTTATAGATTGTATGCAATCTTTTATTTCTATTTCACACTAAGATGCTTTGATGAGTTTTGTTTTAAGTGTTTCAGAAATACAGGTTGTCAAAGTCTTCTTGCCATAAACTCTCTTCTTACAAAATTCTTCAAGAGTTTGTGTTGGGATAAATTTTATTGTATTCAATAAGTGAATATAGGTTGAGTGATTTAAGATTTCTCTCATATGTTCATTTATTTGTTATGGTTTTGTCACGGATTGCCAAAGGGGGAGATTGTTAGGACATATATAAATCATTGTTAGAAACATATGTCAATATAGTACTGGCTAATTCTTTGATAAAACGCACTTTACTTGTAATTTGGTAGATCTAGGATGTGTTTAATATTTCAAGGAACAAGGTTTCAAGTTTAAGTGTTAAAACCATGCAAGTTTATCCAATAATCAAGTGAAGAAGTACTGGATTTTAAAACTCAACAGCTAGTTTCTATCAAGGTTTAAAAAGTTGTTTCAGCTCAATGCTCAACAGCTTCTCGATAGATAGGTTATCTGTCGAGGTTTATGAAAATCAGTTTTTCAGAACTGATTTCACTTCAATTCGTAAATAGATGTTTGGGCTTTCTTTTCTCACAATCCTAAACATATGTAAGGATTGTTTTAAGGGCCATCACAGCTGATGCAACTCAATGCAAAAGTTTTTCACAAGCATATTGTGAACCGAAGACATATGCCCTAGTTCATTTTTCTATTCAAGAAGCTGCTGTGTTTGTACACCGTAGGGTTTTGTAACCAAGGAACTTCGTGATCTTCATTGTATTGATGAACTAAAGAATTTTGCAGCCAACATCTTTCTCAAGTTGGTGAGTAAGTCGCGTACTGGGATCCGCACATCAAATTGGTTAGTCATGTACTAGGAGCCATGCATTGAAATGAGAGATTGTCACTACAGAACAAATCAAATTGGATATTGGGGTAAGGGTTCAACTGTAGGTTGGTATAAGATACTGGGATTCCTTTACTTGTAACCGCTTGTTGTGATAATAGTAAATTCTCGGGAGTGGTGACCTTAAAATCACCTGGTGAGGTTTTTGCCGTGTAGGTTTTCCCCATTCGTAAACAAATCACCGTATCAATTTATTTTCCACTACATTTTAACTTAGTTGGTGATTTGTTTGTGTTACCACACTTATTGCATGCAAATTGAATTAATTAATTAACTTTGCTAATTAATTAGTTAATTTATCATAAGGGATCAATACATTCTTAGCCTATTAGCTTTCATTACATCAACTAAATTTTGTTAATTTATTTTTTAATGATCGATTTTATATTTCAATTTCAATTACTATTAAAACAGTTTTTAATATATATGAAATTTTTTTACTAAGTAAATCACAGAAAGAAAGTGCTAGTTTCATCTAGAAGAAGTGGAGGTAAAACTTAAAAGACGAATAGAAGCAAGGTCGTGAAACTCATGATGCCAATTGTAATAATACTAAATGGATGAGGATGATGAGCTCAAGTCAATTACTTTTGTTGTTTGACAGATTTTGGGTTAGTTATTTATTTCTGGTCTTCATTGTTTCGTCCTTCAACCGAAGTACATCTTAGGAATTTTCTAATAGTTGAATAAGAGATCTGGGGTTCAATCTCCCCTACACCAAAAATCAGTTGATATATTAGTCTGATGATAAAGAGCTATCATTAGGAGCGGACGCCATAACTAGGTTGAAACTCTCAAAAAAAAATTGTATTAAATGTGTGGCACAAAAGGACTGAAGTTATCTTAATTAGTTTATACTTTTTTAAGGAACTCATCTTAGAGATTAATAAATGAAAATTTATAGACACAAGTTTTGTGCCACAATTTTTTTCACAACTTTGAGGTGGCTAACTATTGTCTATCATGTTAGAATTGTAGTGAAAATTGTGATGCTCGAGTTGTGATTGTAAAAGAACTCATCATATGTTTTAGGAGACTAACTCCTTGACTCAATAAAATAAAATACACTTAAGTCAAAAATAAATAAATAAAATACAACTATTTTATAATATAGTTATGTATTGCTAATAATATTTACCCTAGTGATTTGAAGGAGATCTCCCGAAAAGTATTTACTATTTAGTTCCCATTTCGGCCAGCTTATCTCCATCATCTTTCATTGACTAATTGGGATGTATTTCCATGATGTTCGTTTTTCCAATTATGAAGCATGATATTAATTTTTTATATTTTTTAATTGTTGTATTTCTACACTTTGAGAAGGTTTTGTAACGTTATGACTTCTTCTTTTTTTATTATGTTTTATGAGTTTTAATTTTATGAATGATATATTTTACTATGTGCCCATCTTCATCATTTTTTATTGACTAATTGGCATGTATTTCCACGATGCTCGTTTTTCCAATTATGAAGTATGATATCAATTTTTTATATTTTTTAATTGCTGTATTTCTACACTTTGAGAAGGTTTTGTAATGTTATGACTTCTTTTTTTTATGTTTTATGAGTTTTAATTTAATGAATGATATATTTTACTATGCCAGCTCATCTTCATCATCTTTTATTGTCTAATTGGCATGTATTTCCACGATGCTCGTTTTTTCAATTATGAAGCATGATATCAAATTTTTTTTTTTTTAATTGTTGTATTTCTACACTTTGAGAAGGTTTTGTAACGTTATAACCTTTTTTTTTTTTTTTTTATGTTTTATGAGTTTTAATTTAATGGATGATATATTTAAAATAAAGTTTTAAGAAATTTATATGAAAAAACAAATTGTGTTTGGTTGGACAGGCAAGTATTGTGAGTGCCAACTTAGACAGGAGAGGGAAACAAACCCTTCCTAAAGTGAAAGTGGGGCAGGGGTGGGGGGATTAAGACCTGCACCATACTCACCTAATTGCCATCCCTAACCTTTGAAGAATTATATATATATATATATATATATATACACAAACACACATTATATTGGAAAAGCTCTAAAAGATTAAATCTTATAACAAAATTTCACAAAACTGAGGTATCAATTCACCATAGATCAAAATAAAAAGAAATAAAATAGATATTATCTCAGATTTCGTTAAAACTCAAAACAAAAATATTGTGGAATTTCTTTGTATCTTTAGACCTTCTAAACAAATAAAAGGCTTTAAAAAAAATGAGGGTGAAAAGAAAAATAAAAGTAAAACAAAAGCAAAGTTGTTTACGCTTAATTAACTCATTCAAAGAATGGAAATAGTGATGGCTCGGCTAGAGGCTTGGAGAGAAAATTAATGTCTTAGTCGGTAAGTAGAGAAAATTCGTGTCGGTCACGTGTTTGAGTGACCGGTATGCACGAGATATCTACTCTTTTCTCTTCGCCAACTACCCCTACAAGTACAAGCTCAGGGAAAGTTGGTGTCATGGGAATTGATTTCCCCATATTGCTATTTTCTTCACGGTGATAATTACTACTTATCTAAAAATGGAATGCTTGGGTTTTTGGGCATTGCCATATCAGTGAAAGCTTGCCAAATTCCAACAGGTCACGGAATTTAACTTCTTTGGGTCCAAGAACTACAAAAGAGAGAGTGAAAATAATCCAAATCTATGTTGTCATCAATTATACTTAAGCAAATTAATACACAAGTTTTAATCAATTTACTCTAAATGACTTTCATGGATTGGAATTTGAAAAAAAATAGGTGAGGCTTAGGTCCAGTGCATGTAGTGTACTGGACCATTAAGATGGTGGCATGTATTTAAAAGTGAACATATATTATAATCTCAACGGATCCAGTGTCCAGTTGCACTAGACTCAAACCTCACCCAAAAAAATATATAGCAACATTAAAATATATCCCTATAGGATTAGCCAAAAGAGTTAGTGTCTATTTGAGAACAACTTATCTAGTTTTTTACTGAAAACATTTTGTTGAAAACATGCTAAAAAACTATATAGAAAAACTAAAAGGTAAAAGTTAAAATTAATACCAAACAAATTGTAATAGTATTGGTTCAAGGACGTAAGCTTTTTAAGAAAATGATCGACTCTAATTAATGTTTTGAGTACTAAACGCAAACTAATTCATGTTATTTTCCTGAGAATAGTTGCTCTGGACAAATTTTCAAACAAAATTAAGGGCACATATGTACACATTTGGCAAGAAAACAAAAGGGTACCCTACACTACGTTCTTGCTTGTTTTTTTTTTGGCTAAGCACATTAGAGGAGAATCGTAGCACAAAGATTCCCTCTGGTGGGATGGATAGATCGAAAGGGATGGAACTGCAACAAGGAATGTAACTAATCTGTGCTCGTATGGGCTTGCGTAACCGAGCTGATACTGTACCAATTAGAACGTGAAACCTTGATTCTTCCAAGACCAATCACTAGGAGAAGTCAAGAATATCGACTTTGATGGCTAAGAGTATTCGCATCAGCTCGTGCAAAATTTATCTATTTTAGTATAAGAATTTTTTTTTTTCCTTATTTTACATACTCACTTTTTAGAACACTCCACATCAGATTATCTTTTTTACATTATATTTCATTAAAATATTGATTTTTCTTGATTTTTCTATTATTATTTCTCTTTATTTACACAACAACCACCATCCACTCACTTCCTTCATCCTCGAGATACGTAAAAAATAATAAATAACTAAATGCAAAATGAATAATACAAGTTTAAATTTACATAGTTATTATAGTAAACTTGTAAATTTACACAATTATACACAAACTGATGTGAGTCATTTTTAGGCAAAATTATATAAATTCTACATCATTTTTTATTATTCACGAACTGAATGCTTAGTTAGTATGTTAAGATTTTTAGGAATGAAATATTGAAGAGTAATAATGATTCTTAATGTGCATATGGTGTGGGGGTGATGAGTTTTTTTGTAGGACATGGAAGAGGTGAGTTTGGTGGGTATTTCTCCCAAAACCAATTGTTAGGCCTGTCGCTACTAGGTTATCCCTCTCAGGTTAGCTGAGGAGACGTGTGTCAAAATTACAGTGAAATGAACAAGTCTAATCATAGTTAGTGTGCATTTGGCATTGGCTTGAAAAGCCAGCTTTTTTTACTATTTAGCTTATTTTTGGTACTATTCATGTGTCCCACTGTACTATTTCAGCTACATTTTAGCTTTACCTACAATTTTTTCAGTGAAAAGTTTTCAGTTTCAACTAAATAAACTGTTCCCAAACAGACACTTAATGTAATTGATAATTAGTGAGGCATAATAAATGTTAATGTTAGAGAAAGGGGATGATAACACCCCTCTAGGAAGATTGTTTATACCAATTGATACCCATAGGTCTATGGACACATCATCTCTAAAGCACCCAACTATTGTGGTCCTAAGGGCCATTAACTACCGGCCCATTTGGATGGAGGAGGGAAAGAGAGGAGTAAAGTAGAGTTAACTGAAAATTGACTAATCTTGGCCTAAATATACTCTAATCTACTTTACTCTACTCCATCTCCCTCTCCCTCTTCCTCTCCCTCAATCCAAACGAGCTAAGGGCACTCTCTTTGTTGGTTGAGCCTATACAGACTTCAAGTTGTGATCTCCTATTCACCAATCACATCAATCCTTAGGGGAGTATTTTTCATTTTCCAAAATGAAATTTGTGTGGACTTGACGATATGGAGGTTGATGGAATGTCTACATTAGGTAGAACCAAAAGGAAGACATAATATTGAAATACAAAAAATATAAAAACGAAATAAAACTTAAAAGAACTAAACTGAAAACATTTCAAAATTAGAGAATAATTTGTAATTTAGTTTTTTTTTTATTAAATATGTGAAGAGGTGAGAAAGTGGACAAGCCTTAGTATGATAATAAGTACCTTCCACCAAAAGTGATAGATCTTAGATTTCACTCTAGGAATCAGCATAACCAAACAAAAATGGATTTCTGTGCACTGGGTACAGCCTTTTGTGTAAAGAAGTGAGATAAAACTCAAGCAGTTTATATTTATAAACTCTTCTTATTATAATGAAGGTAGGTTATCTTATTATAAGATTATATAGTTTGATGTGCCTGTTTGACCTATTTGGCATCTTGAACTATTTTGATAGGGGAATATGATTATTTTGAATTATGAAAAAATTGGTTTATTTTTATAATGTTTGTGGACTATTTTATATTGATTATATAGTTGATTTACACAATACATATGTTGTACATGTTTTGAGTTATATAAAAAGTGTTATCAATTTTTTCAACTATAAAAAATATCAGAAAATATTTTCTAACTAGTTTTCTAGGTCACTATCAAATATAGATATAAACGAGACATTTTTTTAGAATTTTTTTTTTTTTTAGAAAAGACCTATGTTTTAGTAAAACGCTTTAGGTAGAAAAAAGTTAATCATTCAGAAGCAAAAATTCATCAAAAATCTCGAGAAGTCTAGGCAAAAATTTTGCCAATTCTACAGGTAGTTGAGTTTGCCCTTCGCCATCATTCACTCTCAGATGCTTGTTTGTTCAACTACATACGAAAAGAGAAAATTCGAAAACTTTTTTTGTGATTGACATATGTACGTTTGAAATCATGAAAATCCTTTTTTCCTAAGAAATAAACAATGCATGTTATGACTTTTGGGAACCTATCTATTAAGAGAGGGAGCCCCTCTCGCTGCCATAGCCAAACTCCCCTGTATTTTCCTTTTCATTCAAGTCACCTCTTTAAGTTATCTAAATAAGCATAAAAGTCTATTTAAATACCACTTATTTTGTTGAAACTGAAAACTTATTGTTGACTATAGATAAAAGTAAAAGTTAATTGAAATAGTACAGTGGAGCCCATAAATAGTGCCAAAAAGTGCAATGTGACTTATGAATAGTAGAAAAATAAATTAAATAGTAAAATAATTTATAATTTTAATCCACATCTAAACGCACACTAAAACTCTAAACGAAATATATATTTTACAAAATAGCAATGGCCCTTCTTGAGAAATTGGCATTAATTATGTTTAATTTTGGTCCTGCCCCTAGGTAGGTTAATTACTCCAAGGTAAGTATCTATCAAGTAGTTTGGTCCTGTCCCTATGTCTTGTCTCTTTTTTCAAACATTATTAGACTATTCTTGTAAAGGAACCTTTACGTATACATGCTATTACAAGTCTCTTTTTCAATGGACACATGTTAAAAGAGCTAAGCAAGTCATCTATAAGTCTTCTTCCAAAACTAACAAAGCCTCTAGTATCAACCTTCTAGTATCAACAACTCGAGGACCATAAGTCCTTGTAATGTTATTTACAAAACTATTTTTATAATAATTGTCAATAGACTGAAAGCACTAACTCCCCAAAATTCATACCTTGGCAAATTGAATTCGAGCCTAGAAGACTCATTCTTCTTTTTTTTCTTTTTTTCTTTTTGATGGGAAACCTGAAAATTTCATTAAACAACAACAGAAGACAAATGGATTACATCCTGAGTACGCGCGTGCTCAATAAGCCTAGGAGTTTCATCCAGATCGAGGTTAACCACACTATTAGCTTGGGAAAAAAGAAGGAAATTTTAGCTATATATAGGGATAGATTTGGACATGAAAAAAAACCTTTGATACATACATAGACTAACATCAACCAAAGACAAAAGAATTGCAAAATCAATAGTGAAAAGCCTGCTATGGTAGTAAGTGATCGGATAGAAGTGAACCAAATTTAAGAAGAGAGTGTATTTAAATACCGTTTATTTTATAGAAATTGAAAAATTATGATTGAAGATACCTAGATAAAAGTAAAAATTAATTGAAATAATACAATAAGATTCATGAATAATATAAAAAAATACATTAAAACTTATAAATAATAACAAAAATAAACTAAATAATAAAATAATTTTATTTTTTATCTTAACCCAAACGCGTACAGAAGCTTTTGAAGATTCTAACGTTTGAAATCGCAAGTGCAATCATAGATACACACATCCTTGAACAGTAAGAAATGGGCCAAATGGCTGCCTTATGGCTACATTGATCACTTTTATCCAAAAATTTATGACAACCAATTGACAGGAACGACCGACGTTAACGTCCTTTCACTTTTAGACGATGGGACATTGTACTAACTACTAAGCTCGTTTCTCAAAAAAAACCCTACTAAGCTCTCATTAAATTTTCTGAAAATTTTGGCAGCTGGTATCGGAAAACTTTAATGGCCTAATTGATCAGCAGGCCATGAGTGACCACCCACTTACTTATCATGTTCTGGTTGGAGTACCTGTAGGACTGCCACTGTCCATTCGGTTTTTCACTTTTTGTGGGTGTGGGCTCGTTGCGGAAGCCAGAAAGACGAATGCACAATAATACATTGGCTTTATTATTTGGGAAAATAATTTCTAGGGTTACAACCAATTATTGTAGACCAATTTTTACCATTATCAGATGTGGTTAATTGTGAGTAATGAAAAAAAGTTATGAGTTCATATGAAAGTGACTGTCCAATCAAAGTTTGTCATATAGAATAATTGTGAAAATTAGTGAAACCTATTGCGAACTCGTGCGTTGCACGTGATAATTATTTTTATAGTGATTTTTTTTTTTTACAATTTAAACTAATTTAATAAAGAATAATGTATTTCATAATCATATTTTTATTTATTATAGAAAAAATCATAATTGTAATATAAGAACAATCATAAATCATAAATATAAATTTTGTCATACCAAAATGAAAAAAATACAGTTTTTCTCAGAAATTCAAAAAGCAAATTAATGAAAATATTCATTTTTTAATAAAAGTTATTTATAACATTTTGTGAATCATTAAAGAGAATATAAAATTTGGAAATTATTCTTTTAGTTTTAAACAAAATTTCTCAAACCTTATTTTTTTTGCCTACAATCCAAAACACCGAAAAATGTAACTAGGAAAATTAATAAACTTAACAATGATTAATTGGACCAATTAGGAAAAATAATTTGTTGTTGATAATCTATTAAGGTTATTTTCTTTTCAGAAATTGTAATTTCATCCACCTAAAACATATTATCAAATAAACAATTATTAACAAAATCTAAGAATTAAATTTCTATATATGCATTGTTATAAAATAATAATAACAATTAAAGTAAAATTGCAAAAGCTAAAATTTGTCACCCATCTGATTATTTTCGTTTGGTTAACCTTTGCTTTTTTCTAAATAAATAACATTATAGAGTATTTCTAATACTACTATTAAGAGTACTTTGTTCACCACAAAGAATTAAAAATAAACAAAAATTAGTAAAGTTTCATAGTTTAACATCTAAATTGAGCACTATAAAAAATCATGATGCGTCATAGAATAAATACCAAATTATCCAAATCATGCTATGTAATAGAATAATATTATATTTTTATATACTATATTTAATTTTTTGTAATGCAATAGGATAAAATTTAACAATCAAAGAGAACCAAAAAATAATAAAAAATAACAAAATAAAAAAATAAAAAAACTAAGTCTCATTTACCTAAAGTAGAGTTTTAAAGAATATAAAAAATTATTAGCCTAAAGTAGAGATACAAAAAAAATAAAAAAAATCCACCAAACAGTTGAGAGAGAGAGAGAGAGAGAGAGAGAGAACATTTGTTTTGTGAGGGAAAACTATGCATAGAATGGAAGAGATAGTGACAAATTTATAGTAAGAAGGTGTGAATAAGAAGAGACAAAAATAAAAGAAGATGAAGGGGAAGAGGAAGAATGATATTAATGTAGAGGCTAGTGGGGAGATGAAAAGGTAAAGGAGGTAGAAATGTTGGAGAAGTAGTGAGATGATGAAAAGGTAAGAAAGGAAGAAAGGTTTGAGAAGTATAAATATTAAAAAAATAAATGTTAAAAACAATTATAGGAAAATTGAAAAGAAAAAAGATAATGACATGGACGCTGATGTGGCTCAATTAGAACGTAGTAACAATAAATGTTATGCTTCAGTTTTTAGATATATATATATATATATATATTGGTTGTAATTCTATAATAACTCTTAGTTTGGATAGTATGTACCTTGTTAATACACCAAGACATGTGGTAGGGTTTTCTTGATTTGAAATTAGATGTGAATTGGTGAAATGTGGAGTGATAACGAACCAATCGTTCTTAAGTTTGGTACTGGTGTATGAATACACTATCATTCCTACTCGGGGTGTTCTAGTTGTTGTTGCAAGTGTGCTCCAAACACTAACTTTTAATGTGAGTCCCACATTGGTTTAGAGTGGACTCTTTTTTCTTTTTCTTTTTTCTTTTTTTGTGATTAGAAACTATTGCGAATCTCTTTTGATATCTAAATATATGGGGTTTAGTATAGACTTTGACCTTATCTATATCACACACACCGCTCCATCTCATCTTGTGCTGCCTACATGTGATCAACTTCTTTACTTTCTTTTTTTTTAGACTTTTCCTTAGCTATTTAATTGCTCCATCTCTATCGAAACAACACCATTGTCCCTTTATTCTCCATGAAGTGTTTTGCCTCTCTCCACATATTTTCCTCTTGTGCGAATGGTATTCTGCCATCACCGATAATAAAGGAAACACATTTTAGAAAAAATTTCTTAAACCTCTATGAGTGAAAGTGCGTCCAACACAAAAGTGTACAGCATAATCTAATCTTGAGAGGTTGTTTGACCTGAGAATCAATCGTATCAAGTTTTATTCATTTTGATACATTGATAATTTGGGGTAGGGAAATTTGAACCACAAATGTTTTTGTTGGAAACACTAGAAGTTACCAGTTAAGGTACAAGCTTAAAGTTCTTGGCACATCAAGTTGCACTTGGTGCAACTTTAAATAGTGTCACACCACCTGATAACTTTTTAATTAGTTTAAATTTTAAAAATCCCGCCATTAGGATACATGTTCTTTATATTCTTAGAAAGCATGCAAAATTTTATACCAATCAAACTGTTTACTATTTGATCAAGAAACCTGTCTTTTGTATATAATTTTAAAAGACAAAAACCTAAATAAAAATTTGATAAATGACATAGTTATTTATTTTTAATTTAAAAAAAAAAAATTGGTAGATGTATTAGTAACATAGAAAAAATGTAATTCAATGGCATGATCTCAAAATTTTAATTTAATAAAAAGTTATTAAGTGATGTAACATTAGTCACACTAAATATCTTGACCCATATACTCTCTCACCAAGGTGAACACAATGCATTTTATGACCTAAAACAGCGATTTTAAGTAGGGTATTTTATTATATTTAAATACTAATAATATAATATTTGTTTAAATTTTGATAATGAATGTTGTTTTTTTATAAATGAATTTGTCAATTTAAGTGCTATTAGGTAATGAACATTGGAATTTAGTAATGAATTTAATTGTCTGGAAAACCAATAATTCTGATTTTAATTTTGATAGAGAGAAAGAAAGAGTTTGTCCACCTTCCATGTGTTTGGAAGATTGAAAATTTTACATTTTTTTTTTTTAAATTCAATAGTTGATTTGAATCTTGGATGTTTCCATTGGAAACACCAAAAGATACTAGTTGAGTTACAAAGTTTTTGATAGAAAGTCATTCCTATCTCTCACAGTATTTGGATCCACAAAGGGACTATCTACATACACATGAATGCAAGAGTTATCTTATGCTCTTTTATTAGTAGGACTATTTTCTTTCATTTGGGAAATTTAGACCATTGCTTAGGTGGTCTAAAGGTTGAGTCAACCCTATCTCTCACAGTTTTTGGATCCACACATTATGAGAGGGACTATCTCCATATGCATGGATGCAAGAGTTATCTTATGCTCTTTTATTAGTGGGACTATTCTCTCCAATTTTTATAATTGTTCTTTCTTTTCTTTTCTTTTTTTGATAATTTGTCTCAATAAAATCTTACTGTAATTATACATTTTTATTTTTTAAAAAAAATAAGGCCTAAATACCAAAATACTATTGGGGTTAGGTAAGTTGTAAAAACAATTCCTAGAATTTCAATTATTCCTTATAACTCTTTGAGATTTCCATTTCCGCCAAATTGACCATTAGGACTAATTTCAATAACTCTTAGGGCAAACTATTACGTGACTAGTAGCATGAATTAGTTGGTGAGTCTTTTTAATATGGTCACGTGATTGCTACATAATTTTTCCATCCATAAAGCTAATGAAAATTAGTTCCAAAGGAGGTGTTATATGGAAGAACAGAAACCTTAAACAATGTTTTTGCAATTGACTCAAACCTCAAGGCGTATTTTTGCATTTTGGCCAAATAAAATAAAATAACTTCGGATCCACCTCAACCTTAAATAATTGGGCTGGGCCAACTTTTGTGGGCTGATTCTTGAGAGATGGGCTGGGCTGCAGCCATAAATCTACTCGGAATAGCTCAACAGCGTGGCCCAGTTCAGCCCAAGACTTCTGAAATTGGTCCCAGTTCACTTGCAAGACCGAGTCTTTCTCTCAAAATCTCTCTCTCTCTCTCTCCTTCTGTCTAGAGAGAGAAAGTTCCTTATGGATAGCTCAGTCCCGCGCTTTCCTGTCACCTACAAGAGTCTCTCATTGGATATTAAGGTAAAAAGATTCCGACTTTTGCTTTTTCATTGGATTTCTTTATCTAATCTTACTGAAAACAAACCATGTTGCCCATCACCTGTTTGATTCAATGCTTCAATGTAAAATCCCAATACTTTATTCTGTGTGATTTTGGTAATAATGGGTTCTTTGTATTTTTCATAATTTACTTTGGGTTTCTTCTGAATATCACTTTACTGATAAGATTAGGTGATTTGAAGTAATGGGTCAATGGTGTCAGTGATTGTAAGATGGGCTTGTGGGGCTTTTAATTCTGGAATTACAGTTTGCTTTAAAAACAAAAAAACAAAAACAATGTTTGGAATAATTTCTCAGCTGGAGTAAGGGCTCTTGTGATTTTTAACCATAATTGAATGGAGAATTCTGATTTGGCTTGTTTTGGTTTTCTGAAATTTATGTGGATTGCATACTTTGAAGACCTAACTCAAATATAAGAAGTATGATACTACATATTATGGCATCTAGTTTCTTTCTTGTTGATATAACTATGTATTTTTATTAGATGAGAGAAAAAGAATCAAGTGAGGCTTCATTTCAATGAAATACCTGAATGCAAAGGTTAGGCTTGCTAAGAATGTGAGACAGGTGACATAGAGACATTGAATTTTATAGGTCTTACAAAGTGTGCACAAGTAAGTCAGGATCTCTAAATGGTTGTGTTTTAGTTTCAACTACCCCAATCTATTTCATGATGGAAATCATGGTCCTTTTGGGTTTAACATTCCTTGTTTTGTTTGCTTGGCTATTGCTACTAATGTGTTATTTCCCAGTTGCTTATTTTGTTTCTGCTTGTCAGGGGAACAAAACAGATGTAGTCCTTTGTAGTTATGATGATCATTTTCTTGTAAGTTCTAAGTTCCTCTTCATTTGGATTTTTTTTATTGGTGACCCTCCAATAGGGGACGGGGTGTTGATGGCTTCATGTTTGTGTGCACTTCTAATGTTTGAAAAACTTTTAGGTGATTGCAACTCAAATAGGAGCCATGGGGACAATACTCCATGCCAGGTCTGCATATTCTTTTCATTGAACTACTGGAGCAATCCTGTGAAGTGGGATTTCTTTGTTGCTTCATAAATTATATTTCAGTTCAACATTGCTGTAATTATGCACATTAGTTCCTTTCTCACTTTGTCCAATTCTTTGTTCATATGGAAACTTTGTGGCTTATGATAAAAATCCTGTTATTCTTTACTCCTGTTCTGTTCTGTGAAGTATTATATCATATATTGTCCTCCAGTCAGCCTAGAATGGTTGACACAATTTAGTTATTCTATGTTTTTGTACGTGCTTGCTGACCTGGGAGGTTTGCATAACTTACATCCAAAAAACTCTCTCTCATGTTTGTTGAGTAGAAGGAATGATCTTGTTATGTGGCTTTTTTAATAAAACAAAATCTTGAGAGAGAGAGAGAGAAAAAATAAATAAATGAGGGAAAACTTGATTCCAGTACTTGATAATAAGAAGAGAATTTAAGGTCAACAGAATCGACACAGGGCTGAGAGGAGGCAGAATTTTTTTTTTTTTTTTTTTTAAATCCTATAGTTTGACCATTTGAAAATGTGAGAGATTGATTGCATAGTAATGTGACATTGTAATCTCATCCTTGGATTTGAGAATCACATTGAACCATTAAATGATAATTCTACTGAGAGGAGCTTCTGAGATATATATCTTTTTTCATCACCAGGAAGGAGGAAGGGGTGTCAATCGAGCCAACATTCAATGTGTCTGCAGTATTTGGCAAACGAGATGAGGTAGGCTAGCTTGGGCTCTAGCCTCTTAGTATGATAACTGTTAATTAACTTATACTGATTTCAACCCACTTCAACAAATGCAGCCAATGCTGCTGGCATGTGCTCGTCAGTTAATTCAACACATCAGGTATATTTCCAGTTCAAAATATTTACAATAGTTTTAAAGCTATTTTTTGTTCCTTGCTTCTCAGAGCTAGAATTTGCTAGCAATCATTTTTTTCTTTGGGAGAATTTATTGGAATTTGTAAAATCATTTATGTGAATGCTAATAACAAGGTATTCACTTCTCACATTTAGCCTAAAAGAGGAATTACTAGCATTAATAGAATGCCAATCGGCGTAAGTGACATCCAAATATAATAGCAATGTATGTTCTGGATACCTGTTTCCATGGAATCTGTTACCTGAATCACAAATAATTTAATGTGTCTTGTTGTGTGTTCAGCATCTCAGGCTCCTCCAGGTCATTGGTGATCTCTCTTGGACTCAAGGACCATTCTGCGGTACTATTCAAAGATATTCACATCTTTTTTATTTATAAAAATAAATAAATTCACCTCTTCTTTGGAACAAATGACACAGTATAACTCATGATCCCACTATGTTATACAGGAGACACTGAAGGGAGTTGTTTCTGCTGTTATTGAGAACCGCCTCTGGTAACGTAATGTAACTGAACTTAAAGCAATATGCTTAAAACCTCAGATGTTGGTTTCATTCTCCAGGACTCAAGCCTGCTGCATTTGCAGATTGATGGTCACTTTCTAGTTGCATATTAATACTCACTTAACTAGCCTGAATGCAAATGTAGTTCAATAGTTATCGCTGGGGTACATGTCATTAGATATGAATGTTCAACCATTGCTTAATGATTTGTATCTGAAACCTTACTTCAATACAAGGACTGCTTTGATTTTTAGGGCTCTCTCTCTCTCTCTCTCTCTCTCTCTCGTGGCAGGGGAAGCACTCCTACCAAACTCAGCTGCTATGGTCCAATACTTCTATATAAGTGAACGAGTATAGCATGTCGGCATTAATTCCAAGTTGGGACTGAACCTACCATAAATCTACTTGAACAGCATCATCTCAGATTATTCAATAACAAGCTCAGTTTATCTTATCAAGAATAAATAAACAATAATAATTAGTAGGGAAGGGAAATGCTGCCCCAAAGTAGCATCTCTTCAAATAACCGACCCCCCTCTCTCTGAGCTACATAGCATCAATTCTCATGGAAACTTTCTAATTTCCTGACACACTTGGCCTACTTCCTAGCAGAAGCAAAAACCGCCTCTGTAGATAGCTTTAATGGGTTCTTCAACATGAATAAATGCAGACCTATGTTAGGGCCTGTTTGGATTGAGGAGGGAGGGAGGAGGAGTAAAGTAAAGTTGGCTGAAAATAAATAAGCTCAGTTTATCTTATCAAGAATAAATAAACAATAATAATTAGTAGGGAAGGGAAATGCTGCCCCAAAGTAGCATCTCTTCAAATAACCGGCCCCCCTCTCTCTGAGCTACATAGCATCAGTTCTCATGGAAACTTTCTAATTTCCTAACACACTTGGCCTACTTCCTAGCAGAAGCAGAAACCGCCTCTGTAGATAGCTTTAATGGGTTCTTCAACATGAATAAATGCAGACCTATGTTAGGGCCTGTTTGGATTGAGGAGGGAGGGAGGAGGAGTAAAGTAAAGTTGGCTGAAAATAGGCTAATTTTAGGTTAATTCTACTCTATTTTACTCTATTACTCCTCCCTCCCCCATAATCTAAATGGACCATTAATCTTGAGAGTCTTCGCTGAGGAAGATCAAATCTTTTCTGAATATTTACACATGGTTCCAAGAAGTAGCCAACTTTTGTGATCTCACATTCTCACTCCAAATGCTACTTTCTTAGCTTGAGACTAGAGATCCTATAGTTTCAGCCATTTCAAAGGTCTGCATTCCATGTGTAGTTTTGCTTAAAATAACAGACGATCTGCATTAAATTGAAGATACCAATCCAAGCCTCAAGTGGAAACCACATGCTTCCCAAAGATTGAAACCAATGTAAATTTCTTGTTTAACTTGAAAATAGGATAACATGAAAAATAACTCTAAAAACTTCTCCTAAATATAATGCTTTGATACATTGTTCTAATAACGTTATTTGTATTTTTGGAAATATGTGTGGGTAAAAAATTGTATAGAAATACGTATAATGTTATTTAAAAACTGAAAAATATTGCTTAAAATGCCATACCAAACGGCCCCAAATGTCCCAAGTTGTGGTTGGGAATATGACAAAGGACGATTCTAGGGTGGACTTACTAGATAGTCTTGACAAGTCTCTAAAGACCTCATCCTTGAGGCCTGAATATTTTTTGAAAAAAAAAGCTACTTCACTCCCCATTGTACAAGTTTTAGCAAAATATCTCACATACGAGGTGTATCTTTCACTATTTCACTTGTATAATTATATATTGGATCTATGGAAGTAGGAAGTAATTAATACACCCACTTAACTAAAACAAGAGTGATTAGGCTTAAGTAACACGAGAGAGAGAGAGAGAGAACAATGGCATCCCAAAGCAACCTCTTGGATTTGTCTTTTAAAAAATTTGATAGTTACAACAATGGGAGGGAAAAAAAATCTGAACCTTAGACGTCTTCATTGAAAAGTGGAAACACCAAGATATGCCAATTAAGTTACAAGATTTTTGACAATAAGTTTGTTAACTTGGAGCAAGAGGTCATGTCCATTCCATGAACTTCGCTCTACATATTACCTTTACCTGCTCATCGTAACGAGCTCAGAATAATACCTAAGTGTTCCTAGTTCACACTTCACATACAGCCCTTGAACCTTAACATCCACAATTAACGTAAAACAGTTCAACTAATCATATTGAGATTATTATCTGTGCTAACTCCTTATCTTTTAAGGATTACTTTGTCTCATATTTATTGTGGAAGATTTGTATTTTGAATCAATTGGCTTTTCTTCATTACTTATTCTATTCCTGAGGTTGGAGCTACTTCTAAGAGAAAAGAAGTGTCAAATTAGATGAAAGTTTAATGCAATGTGTTGTTACATGTGCCAAGTAGGCATAGATGCAAGGGGCCTAATGATATGAATAAGAAAGAAAATAGATTGGTGTAGATTGTTAGGAGAATTGAAACGATTAAATTATCACATTAACACCCAAGAAATTAACATATGTATACCAAAAAGTTATAGTAATCATGGTTGTCAAAATTGCAATCTAAATCGTAGAATCGCACAATCTTATAATCTTACCTCACCAAAACATTGTTTAGGATCGCACTAAGATCGTACGTAGGATCGTGTAGAATCATATAGGATTGCAGGATCGATGGGATCCTACCAATCCTACCGATCCTACCAAAAACAAAAAAATTTGGTTTTTTTTTTTATTGGATAAATTTTTTGTTTTGATGAAACTTTAAGGGTTTTTATTTTTTCACGTTGTAATGATATAACTTTTTATTTTATTTTTATAAAATTATGTTAATCTAAGCAAATATTTTCTAGTTTCTAGTTCACTTGTAATCAAAATGAATGAATGCTTCATCATTTCTAAATGAAGAATTTAATATTGGCTTTACTGCCTTTTAAGCTATAATGTTGTTAAATTTGTTTGATCAATATACTAATTTGTGTTTTAATATTACTAAAATTTTTTTTTTATATAATTTTATCAGTTATGCTTGTATTTGTATATTGATTGATTGATTTTTTTGAGCATGCTCTTTAATTGTTGCTGAGTGATATAACTTGAATAGTTGAATGTGAAATTATATCTTAATGTCTTTTGTAACTCTAATATACAAATATGTAATGTCTACATAAATGATGAAATGAATGATGATAATTAGGAATTTAAGACGGTGGTTATAAGAACCTTAAAATGAGAATAATTAAATGTTCGCTTCACCTTAATATTTATCTTACTTTTGGATTTTATATTGTAGTTAGCTAGTTTCCATTTGCTAACTTATTTTGAATTTCAAACTTGAAACTTGAAAAATATTTTCCATATGTTTTGATAAATATTTTGATATTTTGTTGCTTATTAAACATTTATTGATCTTTTTAGATACATTAGATCAAAACTTAAATATATTTCTTTTGTTAATATAGACTTAACGATATATAATATGCAAATTACATCATATAATGCAAATCTTAGTTTTTTTATGGATAAATTTATAATTTACATGATTATTCAACATATAAAGTTATTATCAATGTATTTTTTGTTTTAAATCTGAAAATATGTAGGATCTTACAATTCACGATCCGATCCTATGATTTACGATCTTACCTACCTTCAACGATCCTACGAAATATCCCAATTTTAAAAATCTTGATAGTAACCCTTCCAAATTTTCAGGGGATGTTTGGAGAAGAAAGCAACTGAAAGTCGTGGCCGCTTTTAACCGTACAGAGAGCGCCCACATAAACCTTTGTCCTTTCTGTATCTTTCTTCTTCTTCTTTTTTTCTTTTTTTTCGCACAATGAAAATATTTGTCCTTTCTTGTATCTTACAAATAACAATAAGAACACCCCCGCTCCGGGGGACTAAAAAAAAAACGAGGCTAGTACATAGAGAGGACCAAACTGAATATAATTACAAAAGCAGTCAATAAATTACACGATAGAGTGACTCAAGGAATAGCATTTCAAAATTGGGTATCTGCCTTACACACGTTCACACATATGATACACTAAAATACAATAAAAAATGCCCTATACCTTCGAAAGTACCTTGAAGACCCTCGCTAGCCACTGAAGAAATAATCAACCGGTAGAAATTCGGCTTCCTCAACCAACTATAAAGAAATTATGCTTCTTTTTGTTCACAAGGCGGTGGTAATATGAAAAACATCATTGTGCATCCTCCTCTTTGTTCACCAAAGTATTTAGTTGTCTTTCTAACTGCACAACCCAAAGACAAAAGACACCTAAACTGTTCAATGACCGGAAAGCGAGTGAACAAGAGAGAGAAACAAGTTCATAACCACCCTAAGAATCCACTTCAATCACTAAACCAACTCAAACCCCGTACACCCATTCTCATACTACACCAACAAATTGAGATGAGAGAAATGTTCAAGAATAAATTAGCAAAGAAGAAAGAGCTATGTTTTTATACATAAATTTTGTGGAGAGTTAAAGAGGTGCAGGGGCATACATCTCATCATGGAGTTATTCATGGTGAGAATTTTGAAACCAAGGAACCACTATACTAACCCTTTGGGGTTCATACTTATTGAATACATTAAATTTGATAAAGTGGCAATTGGTATGGAAATGTAGATGCTTTACTTTGTTAGAATGATTTGTCCTTGTGGAAATGTCAGTAGTGGCTTCTAGGCACTAATGTCTTATAAGAATTTGAACAGCATCCACATAGAGATAGATTTTAACTGATAGCATTAAAGAAAAACAGCACTTTTTTGAGGGGGAGAGCAAAACTAAAATACAACATCGAAAAATTTAAGGAGTCAGAATCTCAGATGCATGCCTTGGAACTGATTTTCTAAAGAAGTGCCATCAAAAAGGATTTCAACCACAAGTAGTACCAATGGCCATTTGCACTCAATGAAAGATGCAAATATCAACTGCTTAAAACAGGCCAACAAAGCAAACACAGTCCCACTTAGGGAAATACACACCTGGGCATTTTTCATCTTCTGCCTCTGCAATTCCTCAACAAGGCTCCCAATACTAACATCAAAGATGAGATTCAGTTCAGCATAAGACTAAAAAGTGAGTATGTAATTAGATATCACTGAATTTCATCCTGTACCTTTGCTGCATATGAAACACCTGAGACTGCAGATCTCTCTCTCTGGTGGTAGCAGGAGGCATCTGCATGTTGCTCAAATTTGAGAACATTTAATTAAACAGAAAGCAACTGTTGTCTAAACATTGAATTACCTTAACCCTAAAAATCATTAAAAAAATAGTTACATAAATTCACACTTTATAAGTCAAATTGGAACTATTATTTCCTCAGATATTCTGATTTACCGGTGCAGAAAGTGAATAAGAGAAGGCTGTAGTTTTTTTCATTGGTAATTACACAGCCAAATGGATCTTGAACCCACTAATTCATCCTCCACCATGTTTTATCAAGGGATTTAGGCTGTTATGCCATAAACTACTCACTTAGTAATTAGAAAATCTATAAATAAAGTTGCTTCAAGAATGGTCAATAACCAACAAAGGGGACTACTACAGGATTGCTTCCTCTTGGCCAAGCACGGAAATTGACAATTGTGTTGGCAGCCAGTTTTTTTTTGTTTGAATGCATAGCCTTTACTAGTGGATGGTTTTGATTTATAATTTAAGATATCAACAAATAATAAAACCATCTCACAAAAAAGATTATATGTGCATATGCATATCATCCCCTTCTTCCCATCCCATCTCAAATCCTATTGCAACCCATATTCGATCTCCCATTAAGAGAATAATCAGTCAGATGTAAGAAAGTCATTTGGAGATCCTAACCCAGGTATTCAAAATCATATTTCCACTAGATAGTTTCATCAGGCGAAGGCACTACAAGTTACTAATTACTACTTTATTTATAATATAGGTGATTGTCCCCTTCTACAAACATAACACTAAAATAATACCTGATTACTGCTTAAATTGGAATAATCTTTGACATTTTAGTATATTTAGCAAGCAATATTTTTTAAAGTTTCCAACAAATGAGAATACCTGCAACAGGTCACTTGTGACAACCTCAGTTGACTCAGCATGCTTACCTGTATCAAGCAAAAGGGGTCAAATACAACAAAACTTTTGCATGTGGGATTAACCAGCAAAGTGAATGATCAAGATGAGAGCCATACCAGAGGTTTGTTCCACATACTTGATCAATTTCATAAGTTCTTCCTGTCAAATTTTTTATAAAGGAAAAAAGAAATAAATATTTTGAGGCATAATATCTCTACATTGAAAGGTAGGAAATACAAACTTAAACTTACCCTCTGTGTGGAGTTCTGCTGCAAAATGAATTGCAGAGATGGGAGAATTGAGGCAGCCGTTAGATTTGCGGTTGTTATACCAGTTGAACCTCCAGAAATTGAGCTAAACATGCTGTTTGTAGGACCCTGTATAGAGAAAAACATGGCAATGGTTATAAAGCCATTGCCTAAAAGATAAATTGCTAAGTTCCATACCTAGTTTTCAGAACTTCAAGCATCAAAGCACTTTATAAAAAACCAATCACAATTTATAACCATTGCCAATTTATAAAAAACCAAAATAAAGCGTACAAGGATGATGCTAACCAAGAAAAAAAAAGGGTGAAATTCAAACCAAAAGTATAAGAAAGCCTCATATAGGAAGTAGCGTCATGGGGGAAGCGCAAAGGCTTTTTTTTTTTTTTTTTTATTATTATTATAGAAGTCGATTGTATTTTTATTATTGGTCCATTAAATTGTGTTCTAGGCCAAGAGCCTTGTAGTCAATGGCATTGCCAAGTCTTCATTATAAAGAGAACTAGAGTTCAAATCCCTCCTCGCTCACTTGATGTAACATTAAATTATCAAAAAGGAAAAAAATTATTCTAGGTCTTATTAGCTGATTACTTAATTTTTGTTTTATTTTATTTCCTAGAGTCAAAGTTTATTTTTGTAATTCAATAATTAGACTTTGATCTGAATCAATTAGGATGGTTTAGTGTTAGTAGTCTGTATGAGCATGCTATTGTGCTCCAATGAAGACAAGTTCATGGCAAAAAAAATTAGTTGGAAATTTTCCAATGACCTAGTGCTGAATTTAGCCAACCATAGGTTCTGATTCCTAGGTTTTCTATCCTATTTGGTGCTAATTCTAAGCAACACTAGGTTTAGATTTTTTTTTGATAGGTAATATGAGAACTATCATTAATGAGAGAAAATGAAAAGTACAAGTTGTTCATGATGATGAACAACAAGAAACAAATAAAACAAACAACAAAACAAAAGAGAGGGAGATCAGAAAGATAATCTAAGGGAAAACATAAACTCTGGAAGAGACGAAGAATCAGTAAAACCCCAACAACAAAACCACTCAAAAAGACTACACTGGCATAAAACCTTTAACTCATCCAACGTCTTCTCCCTGTTCTCAAAGGAGCGATGATTTCGTTCTAACCAAACTATCCACATTAAGCACCCTGGAATCAAATTCCAAATATTCGAGTTATGCTTCTCAAGCCACTGATACCAACAAGATAACAATCCCGCCACCGATCCTGGCATAACCCAATGATCCCTCCTATCACCCCGAGGAATATGAGGTTGGATACACTGAAGTAGAGAATAAGATGCAGCTAGTTCCCAATCTTCAAAAGCTCTATAAAACCTTAGAGATGCAAGCCTCTTTGGCAGCTGAACACACATAGAGCTCAAGATAAAGATCTTTTAGGGTGTTGTCCCCAATCCACCTATCATGCTAGAAGCAGATACGGGTGCCTTCACCCGCTACAAAAGACAGATGCTTTGAGAAACTCTCCCACCCTTCATGAATGCTTCTCCAAAGGCCACATCCATGAGTCCTCCTGCACACTTTCGTACACCACCCCCCTTAACCCTCACCATATTTTGTGGAGATAACTCCCCGCCAAAGATGGGTAACTTCATGCCTGTAACGCCACAACCATTTCCCTAATAAAGCCTGATTAAACGACGCCACACTTCTCATCCCCAAACCTCCCAATTCAACAGGTAAGCACACATTTTCCCAAACCACCAAAAGATATTTGAAACTCCCCTCAAAAGACCCCCAAAGAAAATTCCTCTTAATACTTTCCATTCTAGCAGCACAGCTTTAGGAATAGTGAAAAGAGATAAAAAGTACATTGGAAAACTTGAGAGAGTACTCCTTAGTAACGTGAGTCTACAACCCTTAGATAAATAAAGACGCTTCCATCCTCATAATTTCTTCTCCATCTTCTCCAAAATAGGATTCCAAATCGAAACTGTCTTAAAGGAAGTTCCCAATAGCATCCCCAAATATTTCATAGGCAAACTCCCCACTCTACAATGAAGAATACTAGCCAATGCAAATAGATTATACACCACCCCAACAGAGACAATCTCACTTTTCCCAACATTAACCTTCAAGCCCGTAAAAGCCTAAACAAGACAATGCCAACCTTATGGACAACAACTGATCCGTAGAGGCATCACAAAATAAGATAGTATCATCAGCAAACAACAAATGGGAAATCCACACACCAACAGAATTCACTGCACCCACATGAAAACCTTGAATGAGGTTATTCTCCTCGTCTTCTTCAAAATTCTGCTTAAAACCTCCATTATCAAGAGAAACAAAAGCGGGGATAAAGGGTCTCCTTGTCTCAACCCACGAGAGCTTCCAAAAAAACCTTGAGGGGATCCATTAATCAGGATTGAAAAACGAATAGAAGTAACACAAGCCTTAATCCATCCCTTCCATTTCAACCCAAAACCCATCCAGTCCAACAGATAAAACAAGGCCTCCCAGTTAACATGATCATATGCATTTTCAATATCAAGCTTGCAAACCACACCCGGTAACCGGCTCTTCAACCTACTATCCAGAAACTCATTTGCAATGAGCACTGAATCCAGAATCTACCTTCCTCCGACAAACGAATTTTGAGTCTCAGATATGAGATTATCCAATACCGCCCTCAACCTATTATCCAACACCTTGCACAACAACTTGTACACACTTCCCACCAAATTGATAGGGCAGAAGTCCTTAATGTTAACAGCATTACACTTCTTAGGAATTAAAGTGAGAAACGAAACATTCATAGACCGTTCAAACACAGAGTGCCAGTGAAAATAATCAAAGACATCCATAACATCCTTTTCCACAACCTTTTCCATAACATCCTTCACCATGGCTTTCATCCTGGCGCACATCCTTCACCATGGCACACATCCAATTCATCCTGATAGAAGAGAACTAACCTAGGTTTATTTTATTTTTTGTTCCTTTGAAATTTGTTCAGCCATTGTTTTGGTCGCCATGCGTCATAGTGCTTTACAAATTTAATGTTTTATATTGAAGTTGGCATATCAGTTGCATCCATCAAGTAAAACAAGCTTGGAACTTGATGATGATGACGATAATAATAATAATGATAATAATAATAATAATAAATCCACAACACTACATTTTATGCTGCCAAACTTTAGGATAGCAGGCAGTTCCATCCACAGAATGAAGGCACATTCTGTAGAAAGGCTACTGAAACTGCAATCAGTACAGTGTGACAATCTTATGCTACAAATAATGAGCGACAATGTCTTGCTATGATATGTAATAGGAAACAACTAAACTTTGTACAAAATTTATATGCCAACACTAGTATAGGTGAAACTAGCTCAACATAAGTGAAATTAGCATATGAAGTCTTCTAATTTTTTGTAGTACTTTTTGTTTTCTTCTTTTCTAAATTTTTTTCTTTACAGTCTGTGCTTTGTTCTATGGATACATCCCATTTAATTAGGTAGCACTACTTTTGATTATATTAAAGAATATTTTATTTATCATAATTATATTCATGAATATTTTACTTATCACCCCCCAAAGAAAACCCTTATATTGCTTCAATAAACTTCTTTTATTTATGTGCTATGCAACATGATGGATACAAGCCCTCCACCACTCCCCCACCCCAAATGACATTGGACCAAGACCTCTCCGGCTCTCCCCTTTGAAAGGTGAAAGTTGCCAGTTATCTAGAAGTAGGGTGTTTCCATAGACAATTAAACTTGATAAAAAGGAAAACTATGCTGTCACATATATTCATAATTTGACTAGAAATTTAAGTAAAAGGTAGTTTATTGTTTGAATTAATTAGTGCAGTTGGGGAAAAAAACTGTTCCATTTCAGATCTCAAAATATTTTCACATAAAGGCTAATCCAAAGCAGAAGCTCCCCAGGGGAATGCTAGGATCAAACGCGCCAAAAGAGAAGCAATCCGTACATTGGAAACATAGACTAAATATATACAACCCAGAGATTAGGTCCCAAATTGGCAAAAAGACGTATATTATTTCCCACAGACATTCATCAGTCTAATGATATAAAACTCATATAAAATAGGCTGCTTTTGAATATTGTATCAGACTGATAGAATCCACTTGCTAACCATAGACTCAGGTTGAGTGGAGATGATAGCCTATGAATGCATATGTACCTTGGGACTGAGGTCTGCCGAAGTGACCTTAAAGCGGCCCTTACGCTGTACAACTGCTCCTTCTGAAGTATCTTCAACTACATCAGCAGATGCAAGAATTCAATGTCAGATTCTTCATAAGTATAAAAAAGTGACATCGTCTTTAAGAAGAAGTAGGGTTGAGATAAGGAAGGAAATCATAATTTCTTTTATTGGTAAGTTATACAAGCTCCCAGTGAGTCTTAAGACCCATGACCTCAGCCTAGATTCCATTCTTATGAGGGAAATAAGTATCATTTGAGCTAAAGCTCGTTGATCAATAAAATCACAATGGACGTACCAGATGAAATGTTACTAGCATCTTTCTTCTGACGATACAACAATGTACCACTATAGTTACGCTCAGCTTGGTGTTTTGATGGTAGATAATCCCTTCATAACATTTTCAAGACAGGAGTTATTACATCTTACTAAATCCAAACTTCTCAACTCAAGTACATGACAATGATAATTCAAATGTACAACATAACTACAAGACAATAGAAACCTCTTCTTTTTTTTTAAACAATGTACAAACACAGTTGTGAAACATCAGTTTCACATGGGAACAACACCGATCTCACCTTAAGTGTACACCAATCAGAACCTGCTAACCCAGCACTTGTGAAAATTGTTGTGAATTTTGTAGTGGCTTTAGACTTAACTTTTTTTTTAAAAAAAAATATAAGATAACATAATGTTGCACATAAAAAAAAAAAAAAAACAAACAAACTTTTAATGGAAAGATCAGTGCCGGAAAACAATCACGTGAGCATAAAAAAAAAGCCAACAACTGATTCGCGCCAAATATATATATATATATATATATATATATATAACTTATTCACGAATCACGCCAAATGAAACACAGATAACAATAAAATAGAATTTGCTTTTCCAAATCTAAGAAAAATCACAAATTTAAATCTGTAGATCAATGGTAGTGAGTGTTCTGATCATAGTTTTGTGGGAGAAAAAAATGATTGGACACGCATGCAATCTTGTCCAAGGTATGTCTGTGTCCAACATGGATACGCAGCCAATTTTCCGTGCATCTGCTTCCTAGGATAAAACAATACTAAAACTGCAACCATGTCACCAACAAAACTAGTACTCCCTAATTTTCATGACCTTCCACATTTCAACAAGATGAGCTTCCAAGCAAAGCGACCGTATCTCTATGACGTAATGGTTTCAATTTTCAATGAAATCAGATAAATAGAAGAGTTATAAAAACATACGCAGCTCCATACAACCCTCTCTCAAGGAAGAAAGAGAACAAAAACAGGAGTCTGATACAACAATTCATATAGAAACTGCAGAAAACCATATACAAATAAACTGACAAAGTTGTGACACTACAACATATATACATATTATGACCAGCACCTCACTCAGAGAGGTTTAAAGACCTAGCATATCAGAAGACCACATGATCTTCATATCACGATGAGTGCTGCCAATAAACCAAATCAAAAACAAATATAACACAAGTTCAAGGATTATATCCATGATTCCTCCTCTGCACTGAGCAAAACTAATACAGTCATCAAATATGATACGTAAGTGTGTGTTTGGCATTAGAGTTTTACTCAGCTTATTTTACTATTCAACTTATTTTTGCTACTATTCATGGGTATCACTGCACTTTTTGGTATTATTGATGAGTCTCACTATACTATTTCAGCTAACTTTTACCTTTATCTACAGTACTTTCAGCAAAAAGTTTTCAGTTTCAACTAAATAAGTTGTTCCCAAACATACCCTAAATAGGAATGTGTTAATGGAAAGACAACAAGACATCTCTTCTTTAATGAGTGAGAGCATTAAAAAAATATGAAGAGAAAAAAAATCAGGACATCAACAACAAAACAAAGTTGAATTTTATTAGAAATGGCTTTACCTGTCCCCATCGCTAAAAACCTTCTTAGGAGATAGAGAATTCTCTTGTAGTAGTGAACCACTCAAGAATTTTTTATGCTCTGGAATGGCATGGCGATGTAAAATACTACCTTGACACGAACTCTCACCCTCATTTCGTCCATTTTCCTGATCCACACCAATTGGACTATTTGCAGTCTCATCATCCTCACAAATATCAAAACAACCTCTGCATCAAAAGACATGGTTGCTTAAATAAAGGATAAATTGAACCGATGAATATCAGGGTGCTAATAATATAGGTGTCAGACTGCTAAATTTATTATCATTTGAATGAATGCAAAGGATGTCAAAAAAGAACAGTAATCAATAGCTGGAAACATTATAAAAAAACAAAACAAAACATTGTGTGCAATAAATTACTTGGCAATATTATATAGTACTTCTCTTTTGCCAGGATCCCATTAGGATTATCTTTCAACATGATGGTTCTTGGAAAAGTTTAAACAGTATGCTCAAACCCAGTAAATGTGATAGAGAATTAAAGATTGAGTAATTAAGAATTGAACACAAGGCCAAAAAAAAAATAATAACAATTCATACTTAAGTGCTTGAAGAGGTTTCACAGGAAATGAAGCAAATGAGCTCTCCAAATCACTAATATCACTGAACCCATCCTGAAAAAAACAGAGGAAGATGTTTCTTTAATAATAAATAAGAGGCAGATGTCAATCAGATGGAAGAATGAAATTTCAACAATTCAAGGGAATTTATGAACACAAATACAATTAAAAAAAGAGAGCAAATTCTAGCAATGTTAGTGGTACCTCCTGACTAGGATCAGCATTTGAATGGAGCATGCTCTCCGCTGGGGACCCAACAAAATCATGCCCATATTTTTGCTTATTAGCATCCGGGTCTTCAGCATTTGGCATGCCACCATCCTGTATCTGCAGGCAGCACAGTTCTAATAATAAGAGAAAACAAAGCAACAGGAATAACTTTTCACCAGAAAACCCTTTGCCCAAGATATTATGAAATAAAGTAATTAGACATAAAACTAGGAACTGACACTACTTACAAGGGCAGCTTGAGTTTTTAAATCTTCGAGGTTGAAATTCCAGGCACTTATTCCTCGAATGTACTCTTGCTGCAAAGTTATGAGAATTTACATTCAGGGTGTCATTGAAACCCAACTTAGAGACTTCTTAGTGCAAGACACAAGCATAGATATTAGCGCCATTTACTTTCTTTAAACATCAGCTATCAAGTAAACACTGAGAGAGGGAGAAAAAGCAAGCAAAAGGACATAAACATAAAAACAACAGTAAAACCAACTTTATTTTAATTGGTAATACACACGCACTCAGTGGTGGGTATAGAACCCACAATCTCAATGTCCACCCAATCTTAAAGAAGAAGGAAGTGTCATATGAGCTAGAGCTCATTGCCAAAAGCAGTAAAGCCAACTTGAGCACAACAATGAGGCAATAAAGAGAAAAAAACCAGTTATTAAATCTTTAGTAAATGTAAATCAACCAATAAACCTAAGTTTGACCATTAAATAAAACCTTGAAAAAGGTAATTCATGCAACTCCTTGTCTCTCTACTAGAGTTCATTCGACATCAATTTAAGGATTTAACTTCCACACAAGTTCACTATTATTTCCCATCATGACAAGTTTATTAGACACTGCAAATAAGCAATGAATTCATGTATGTTAAGTTTAATACCAGATTCAACGCTTAATAGAGAGTTCCCAACATTTGCTTTCAAATGTGCTCTAGAGAAGTACAGGTTTTTCATGTTTCTTGTCACATGACCATCCTCAATATTATTAGCCTTGTTTTTTTCCTATATAGGAGGCACTCCCCTGACCTCATAAAGCAAGTGAGCTAGAGAGAGAGAGGTGAATTTGGAAAACAATGTATGTATGCATTAAAAGTCTAATGCTCATATGTCTTTGTCCAATTTTTATATTCCTGGTAAGATTTGAACCCCTTGTTTATTACGGGAGATGCAACGTGGTCCAAAGATTCTTGGCCCAAAAAAAAAAAGATCCTTTGAGAAAGAATGAAAACAAACATATTCATTTCATATCAGAAAGCCTAAAATATGGGAACAAAGAAGAAAGAAAGAAAACATGCGGGACTAGAATGCAATATTACTTCTTTTTTTTACTTGTTCTAATGATTTTGAAGAATTCTCACCTGCGATAACTGCTCCTTATCCCCATAAAGAGCCTTGTTCTGAACAAGAAGATCAGCCTCTTTTGCCTTAAACAGAAAAGACAATGCAGAGGAATTATATCAGAAGTTGTGCTTCAACTCAAACATAGTTTAAAAACTAGAAAGAGAGATTTCAGATAAGAAAGAGACCTTCAGCATTCTAAAACGTTCACCTAAAGGAGTAAGGCCATCAAGAATGGTATGAGACAGATATTCATTTGGGCGTGCATGCTTGAAAAAAGGGTGCTTCAATAGCTTTTCTGAAGCTGGACGTTTTTTTGGATCCTTCACTAAGCAAGTCGCTACCAACTCTTTGAAAGACTGGAAAAATAGAGTGCTTCAAAAACAATATTCAAGAGCACTAGATATCAGAAAGTTTCAAGTAAACAACAAACCTTTGAAAATCTCTTGTCCCTTTCATAGTCCAAACCTGGAGGTGCATTTTGTAAAGTCATCAGCAAAACCTGCAATAATTAATAAACAAGACTAAAGGATCATTCAGTAAACATACGTGAAAAAAATCCAGTATACAAAAGCATTGTAAATCACAGAAAATTCAGAAATTTACTTTCATTGGAGGGTACTTGGAAAATGGGGCATGGCCATGTGCAAGTTCAAGTGCTGTTATTCCAAATGACCATATGTCCGCTCTATTTACAAAGATTATTAAAGAATGAGAAATACTGGTGGAAAAAAGGGACAAAAAAATGTACAAGATAAGCAAACCACTGACTTGAAGTCATAACCATGCAATTGCTGCATAACTTCAGGAGCCATCCTGACCAAGGGGAGAAAAAAGAGTAACAAATCATATAAAAAATTCAAATGCCTTGATAAATCAAGGACTCTGGTGGGATCTCAGAAAAATGGAAAATCATGGAAGGCCCAATGAAAATAAAATTCAAATAATAAATCCTACCAGCATGGAGTCCCAACAAAAGTATTTCTGGAACGCTGCCTATCTCCAGTATCAAACATGCATGCTGATACACCAAAATCAGCTAACTTGACTGCACCATTAGAATCAATTAAGATATTCCCGGCCTGCAAACCCATGTTCCTCAACATTAATTAGAACAACATAATGCATTCCCACATGCAAGAGCAAAGAAAGAATTTAAAAAGACAAAAAAACAATTAACATGAAATTAAAATATGACATATGATTCAAAACATATCCTAGCTTTCATATAAACAAGAAAACCAACCTAGAAACCTTAACCTTGATATGCTACGAACAAATAAAAAAGGTGTGAGACCCTAGAGATTTTATACTCCATACAAGCATTATTTATATCTTAAAAAACAGAAGACATGTCTTTCCTGCATCATTTAATAGATAATATAATATAATATATATATATATATAATTGTCATCAGGAACCCTTCGTTATACGAAACTACTTTAATATGTTTTATGAAACATGGCATTAAAAAGTCCAAAATTGTGAATTGAACAACAAGAAGAAACATGAGAGCTCAGCTATCTCGCATAAGACTTTGGTGAAGCCTGTGATGTTGTGAAAGGTGCCCTTGGCCACGATCTCCTCCCTAGCGGTGACGGAACTGGCAGGTGAGGGTGGTCAGCACAGCCCAAGTTGTATAGCGCAGCCATCCACCGTGCCAACTGAACCAGCAGCGGTGACCCATGCTTCCCACGAGTTGGTATCGGCTGCCAGAGCTCCAATTGGGTCTTTTATGCTGTCGGCGGTGTCCTCGGCCATGGTGTCCTCCATTACGGTGTTGGAAGAGATGGGTGCTGATGGATTCGGTGGTCCGAGTAGCCAGAATCAGAGCTCCACCTTGCCAATCAAGCCAATGGGGGTGAATTTGACATCTCAGGTGGTAACGGAAGGTGGGGATGTGGATTTTGTGGGCTTGGAAGGATCAGCCACTACTACTAATGATTTTGATCTTGAGGGAGTTCATCTACCTAGCCCCACTATTAGGGAATTGGTTGGAGACTTGGATAAGTCTTGGGGTAACTCTAAAGATTGGATGCTACAATTGCGTGATGGGCAGCAGTTAGTGCTTCCACTTTCACTCTATCGTTCTCCAAATAGCATGTTGGTCTGCTCAAGTATAGAGGAAGAGTGTGTACCAGGTATTGCTACTATTGCTAATGAAGGGCAGAGGATTAGTTGGGCAGATGAGGGTGAGGGGCTAGTAGAGTCTTTGCATGTGGTGCCTGGATCAAAGAATGTGATGTGGGAATTTGATGAAAGGTTGATGTCTTGGGAGAGAGGTGGTGAGCCATTAGTTGTGGTACCTTTGGCCACTGAAGGTCCTTTGGAGTCGGTGTCTAGTCCTGTTAAGGAGATTGGGTGTAAGGAGAGTGTTGATAACTCTCAGCTATCACAATGGGTAACCAATAGGATTAAGGCCTTTAAGAAATCTGTGGGCACTCCTTTGGAAGGTTTTGAGGAGCAAGTTACAGGGTTGTTATTAGCTATAGAGGCCAGAAAAAAAGATAAACAGAAACATGTGGTGGCTAATAAGATGAAATTGGTCAAGTCAAGCCAGAAAGGTCAACAGGAGTTGAAAATTTTGTTGGCATCTTTGAATGTTGAGTATGGTGCAAATAAATTAAGGAGTGAAAGTATGGAACGGGCTGTTGTGCCTCATCAATGAGTTTGAAGATTATTTCTTGGAATGTAAGAGGGTTGAATGAGCAGGATAAAAGGCTCAGAGTTAGAAACTTGATTAGGAAATGGGGGCCTAATGTGGTTTGTTTTCAAGAAACCAAAATGGGACTAATAAATAGGGCGGTGATTCGTAGCTTGTGGGGTGGCCAACAAGTTGATTGGTCTTACTTAGGTTCTTGTGGTGCTTCCGGAGGGGTGTTATTGATGTGGGACACACGGGTTGTGAATAAGATGGAGGAAGCAGCGGGGAGATTTTCAGTTTCTTGTAAATTTACATGTGTCAGATCAGTTTGTATGCGCGTTTACTGGTGTTTATGGTCCAAATGTGCACTAAGACAGGAGGTTTTAATGGGAGGAACTTTGTGGCTTAAGGATGAGGGTTTTGTGGATAGGGTTCGATCCTGGTGGGAATCCTATCAGTTTCAAGGTGCACCGAGTTTTGTTTTAGCCAATAAATTAAAGCTCTTAAAAAATTATTTGAAAAGATGGAATGTGGAGGTGTTTGGTCATGTTGAAGATCGGATTAAAAAATTGTGGAAGGACCTGAGTGTTCTTGAGAATTTGGAGGATAGTCGGGATTTATCAGCGGAGGAAACAGTATAAGTGGGTAGAATTCGTGATGAGTTAGAAAAAGCTACTCTGCTGGAAGAAATTTGTTGGAGGTAGAAATCTAGAGTTCTCTGTGTTAGGGAAGGAGACAAGAATACTAAATTTTTCCACCATATAGCTAACTCTCACAGGAAGGTTAATTCTATTGATAGGCTTATAGTGGATGGGGAGTTGTCTTCGGATCCGGCAGCTATAGCAGATTGTATCTCTCAGTTTTATAGGCAGCTTTATTTTGAGGATGTGGCTCATAGACCTGTCTTAGATGATGTGGACTTCTCTAATATCTCGGTGGAGGATGCAAGTTGGCTAGATAGGCCTTTTGAGGGGGAAGAGGTGTTTGGGGTAATCAATGATTTTAATGGTGATAAGGCACCTGGCCCGGATGGCTTTTCTATGGCATTCTTCCAGTCTTGCTGGTGTGTTTTGAAAACAGAAATTATGGCTGTATTCCACAATTTTCATACCCAAGCGGTGTTTGAAAAGAGTCTTAATGCTTCGTTCCTTGCCCTTATTCCTAAGAAAGTGGATGCTATGGAGGTAAAGGACTTTCAACCTATTAGCTTAGTTGGTGGGATTTATAAGATTATCTCCAAGGTGTTGGCTAATCGGCTTCGTAGGATGGCACATGGGCTTATTTCAAATTCACAGAATGTCTTTCTGAAGGGTAGACAAATTTTGGACTAAGTCTTGATTGCTTTTGAATGTATTGATAGTAGATTGAAGTCAAGAGTTCCAGGTGTGTTGTGTAAATTGGATGTGGAAAAGGCATATGATCGTGTGAGCTGGGATTTTTTAATGTATATGCTTCAACGTTGTGGTTTCTCAGAGAAATGGAGAAAATGAATAAGGTATTACATTTCAACTGTAAAGTTTTCCATTCTGATCAATGGTAGTCCATCTGATTTTTGGAAGTTCTAGGGGGCTTCGGCAAGGAGACCCATTATCTCCTCTGTTGTTTGATATTGTGATGGAGGCATTAAGTCGTATGTTGGATGTGGCTGTCTCCGCTGGGCAATTCTCAAGCTTTTCTGTGGGTAGTACGGCTAGCCCATCAGTGATGGTGTCTCACCTTTTATTTGCAGATGACACTCTGATTTTTTGTGATGTTGATCCTTCTCAAATTGCTAATTTGAGGGCGATTGTTGCTAGATTTGAGGGGGTGCCAGGGCTTCGTATTAATTTGGGGAAATCTGAGTTGGTATCTGTTGGTGGGGTGCACAATTTGGACGCTTTGGTGGGTCTGTTGGGGTGTGGGCAATCTTCTCTACCCTTGAAATATTTGGGCCTTCCATTAGGTGCTAAGTTTAAGGATTTAACTGTTTTGAATCCTATCCTAGAGAGAATGGAGAGGAGATTAGCAAGTTGGAATAGACTATATTTATCTAAAGGGGGTAAAGTGACACTCATTAAAAGCTCACTCTCGTCTTTACCTACATACTTCCTTTCCCTTCTTCCTTTACCGGGTAAGGTGGCCAAGAGTATGGATAAATTACAGAGAGATTTCCTTTGGAATGGGATTGGTGGTGAACCTAAAATACATTTAGTTAAATGGGCCAAGGTTTGTAAGCCATTGCAGGTTGGGTTGGGTATTAGACGTTTGGGAAGTTTTAATTCTGCCTTGCTAGGAAAATGGTTGTGGAGGTATGGCATGGAGACTGATGCTTTATGGAGGAGGGTTATAGAGGCAAAATATGGGAATATTTGGGGTGGTTGGTGTACGAAAAAGGTGACAAGTCCTTATGGGGTTAGTATGTGGAGATACATTCAAAGTGGCTGGTTGAACTTCTCTAAACTCCTTGTATATGATGTGGGGGATGGTACTAGAGTGAAATTTTGGAAGCATGTGTGGTGCGGGGATTGTACTTTCCAAGAGGCCTTTCCAGAGCTTTATTGTCTTAGTAAGTCAAAGGATTCCTCGGTGGCTGAAGTTATGGGTTGGTCTGCTAGGAGATTTCACTGGAATGTGCAATTTCGTAGTCCACCACAAGATTGGGAAGAAGCCTTTAATCGGTTTATGGGGTTGGTCTATTCTTCAACAATGCGGGGGTTTGGCCCAGATAAGGTTTGTTGGAAGCCTGCAAGGAACAAAGGTTTTGAGGTTAGAGGATATTATAGCTCCTTCTACCCTCCTACTCTTGTTTCATTCCCATGGAGAATGATATGGCAATCGAAGGTTCCTCCAAGGGTGGCTTTCTTTTCTTGGTCTACTTCCTTCAGTAAGATCTTAACAACAGACAACCTTCGTAAAAGACGTGTGATAGTGCTTGATTGGTGCTATATGTGTAAGAGATGTGGGGAGTCGGTAGATCATCTTCTACTTCATTGCCCCGTAGCTTGGGAGTTGTGGTCTTTGGTTTTCTGCTTGTTTGGTGTTCAATGGGTTATGCCTCACAACGTTCTTGAGTTGTTTGAGGCTTGGCAAGGAAAGCTTGCACAACATCGTCACATTGATGTTTGGAATATTAGTGCCTCATTGCTTGATTTGGTGCATTTGGCGTGAAAGGAATGCTAGAAGCTTTGAGAGTTGTGAACGTTCTTTGCTAGAGATTAAGTCTTTTTTCTTGCACACTCTCTTTGAATGGAGTGTGGTTTTTTCTCATTTTTCTTGTTCTTCCTTTCCTATTTTTCTTGACCATTGTACTATTGTTTCATGATTTGTGCCCCCATAGTACATCCCCAATGTACTCGACTTGGCACTTTTTCTATTATTAATAATATTCTTACGTTACTTATCAAAAAAAAAAAAAAAAAGTCCAAAATTTATAGTGGAAAAAATAACTGACTAAATGGTGCTTTCCTGCTAAAATAGGCACACACCAAAAAATCATTCAGAGGCGAATGAGTCAAGCAGGTAGAGTAAGTCACCTTCACATCTCTATGGATGTGCCCATGTGCATGAAGATAAACAAGAGCTTTCAGAACCTCACGCAATAAAGTAGCAATAACAGGCTCCTCAAAACCTTCAGGGTAACCAGATTTCATTATATGAAGGCAGGATCCACCAGCCATGTATGGCATCACAACCCAAAGGCTGTGGCCAGCAGTGAAAGAACAATGCGCCTGTAACAAATTTGGATGATTAATCAAGCTCATTGTCTGTACCTCTCGCCGGATACCATCCTGCATTTTTTTTTCCAAGGAAATATAAATCTCAATACCAAGTAGCATAATAAGTTGCATTACTATTTATTTAAGCAGTTGAAAGTTTCAAAAATAAGCATCAGTCTGACATAAGAAGTGCCATGAGTAATGTTTCTACTGGAATTGATTTTTTATTGATCTTGGCCAAAGGGGAAGGGGGGATTTGAACTAGCAGGGCATGGTTCCTAGCCAATTGTGCTACCCCTGGGGGACAACTTGGAATAGATTAAGCAAACAGGTCTTTCAAACATCTTTAATGGCAAGGAGAACAAATGTGACATACACAATGCAATATATATATATATATATATTGGAGAAATCAATGCAATATATAGAACAGAATGACTTGTAATTGAGCCATTAAACCATGTTATAAAAAAATTTACGCTCTCTTTCCATGTTCATAAGCAACTGGAGTCAACAATGTTGCAACAAATCCTCAAAGAAAATGGTAGCCTAACAAATTACGCTCTACATATGCATAATTGTGAAATTAAGAAATTAATCAAGTAAAAAACATGATACCTGATACAGCAAGAAAATGGTAGCCAAACAAATTAAACTCTACATATGCATAATTGTGAAATTAACCAATTAATCAAGTAAAAACATGATATCTGATACAGAAAATTGTATTGCAAGTGATAACAACTGCAAACCAAATATAATTGTGTACCATTTGGCAAGTATCAACTAAATGTAAGGATGTATGTGTGTGTGTATTTTATATATATATATATATATATATATATATATAATGAAATTTGCGCATCCAGGGAATATGCGTGTGTGTATTAATTACACATCAAAATCTTATATCATACAAGATATTTGGATAAATGGGCACTTACCAGGTCATTATTACACTTTTCCAGATCAAGAACCTTGATTGCAACTATCTCATTAAGTGGAACACAGAGAGCCCTGTACACAGTGGCGCTGACTCCCTCACCAACTTCTTCATATAACTTATAATCTTTTGCATTGAGAGGGAATTTTTTCTCTGATATGTGCTCCATGATTTCTTCTTATGCAGCACCATTAACACCCTCTTTACTCCTAGATGTTATAGAGAACATGAATAAATCGTATGCTGAGGAGATAGGTGTCAACTTAATGTGAGGTTTCTTCCAATTTGGTACCATTCTCTCTTTATTCAAGACAAAATAGTAAGTGTATCCATTGACTTCATCAAGCCAATTTTTTAAGAGAAGACCTCAAAAGGGCCAAGATCATCAATCCACAAGCAATACAAGCTGATAACAGCAAGTGCAAGATTGTTATCTCAGATTGAGGGAAAAATGAAAGTATATAAGTTATCGTGTACACTTGCTACTAGAACCGCACACCAGTAAATAAGTCATGAGCCCAGAAATATCAATTACATCTCTAGCATCCTCAGCATAACCACAGGCTAATGTCCAATCCTGAACAACAATAAAAGCTCCCAACACCAACAAAAATGTTTTGTGTATAGCATGCACACAGAATATGGAGAACCAGTATTTGTTGAGGAAAGATAAGCAGATAACTCCTACAAATTCAAAAGGTTAGTTATTAGAGTGGTATTGAAGTTGATACAAAAATAATGATTTTGGCATAATGTGGGAATTGTTGAACATACAGGACCCATAAAAAAACTAATGAACATACAGGACTTTTTTTTTTGGTGGTAAGTAGAAGGATGTCATTACTCATTGCCTCCACTAGTCTGTGACTCAAATCAGGAACAGCAAAAGGTACTAACAAGTAACAAAACTCCATAATTCAAGGTATAGAAAAAATATATATGCATTTCTTGAGTTTTTTCATCTCATTACCAAGTGCATTTTGACAACAAAATCAACCCAATATAATATCTCATTAACTTGCTGTAATGAAATTACTTACAAGATTAAGAGGATTCAATCAAACAAATACATGACATTTATCAAAGGGTATTCACATTAAAGGCATCATAGAATGGAGGAAAAGAATACTGACCCCAACTAATCTGTTGGGAACCCATAGCTGACCCCAAAATTTTGGGACTAAAGCTTTGTTGTTGTTGTTGTTGAATTCAAGTCAAAATGAATCAAGGACACTCAATTAAGCAAGACAATTCAACTGGCCCCCAAAAATACTCCATTTTGATGCACACCAAATACCCATAATCTTTTACCCCAAACAATCTCCACCAAAAATTAAAAACAGCTCAATTTTTAGATTCCATGTAGCACTGGTGCAAACATATTAAAGGGTCCTATTAGAAGTGCCACATCACTTAATTCCTCAACAAGCAATTGGCTTACTCAAATGCAAATTTATCTACCTTTTTTATATATATAATTCAATTGTCACAACAAGTGGAGAAAGGGGGATTTAAACCCTGAATGCATTTGCTTAATCTAGCTATTAAACCCCAAATAAAAAAGCTATTACACCCCAAATAAAAAAGCTCTTACAAAAGCAAATGCCAAGGACTCTCTGATTGTTCCCATAGCTAAATAAGCAAAACCCAGCAATGAAACTCTCACAACAATGATTCACTACAATAACAGTACTTGGCATTCAGATTTAGTAGTCCAAAATTCAAATTTTCCATAACCCAGAAAAGAAAAAAATCCACAGCAACAAACAAAAAAAAAATTCCAAACTTCAATCCAATCCCAAATCATCAAACTTAAAAAGTTTCAATCTTTAAGTGTCCCAACTTCACCTAATCAAACTGAATCATTTCATTCCAAAAACACTGAATTCGATTTCATAAACAAAACAAAACTCAACAAATCCAATAAATAAATAAATTGAAATTAGAACCAACAAAAAATAATAATAATAATAATAATAATTGGAATTAAGCCGTGGAGATTTATGGTACGGACCTAGGGTTTTGGGACAAAGCACATCGAACACAGGACTGAATCTGACGGTTCAAAAGAACAGAACAAAACGACGCCGATTCAGCTGTAGTTCGACGTAAACGATGATGATGATGATAATGATGACGCCGACGATGAAGAAAGGTTTTTTTGATATCTCTCTGTCTCTCTTGTTTTTTTGTTTTCTCTCTCCTATGTCTCTGTGTGTGTGTCCTTCTGTATCCAACTGTCCGAGCCTCAGGTCCTGGGATCGAATCTCTCACCGTTTTTCATTTTATATTACCAGATATTAATAAAAAAGCTGAATTGCTTTTCTTTCTTTCCTTTTTCTTTTTTTTTCTTTTTTTTGTTTAAATAAGTTTTTCATCAGTTGTGTACTTAAGAATATAATTAAAATAAACTCTGATACAACATATTATGACTGTATAAACGAATTGAGATTTGTTTATATATATTTATTTAGTAATTAAGTTAAGCCCATGTTATGTTTATTTTGATAAAAAAAAAAATTTATAAAGATAGTACTCAACGAACAAAGAAAAAAAAAAAAGTTAAGCCCATGCTATGTTTGTTTTGATAAAAACCTTTTATAAAGATTGGTTTTTATGTTTTTCATTGTTTTGTAATATTATAAAAAAAATAAGTCAAAGGAAAACTATTTTTAGTCAATGAAAAAAATATGGTTTGTTCTTAAAGATTTGTTTAGAAAACAATTTTATCACACTGCAAGCTAAATAAAGAAAATTAAAATATTATTTTTCAACTTATTTAAATTTGCTATCAAACATAGAAAATTATATAATTTTATAGAAAATTCTTTTTCGAAAATGACTTATTTTCTAGAGAACATTATAGTTGGACCAAATAGCGTTCTTATAAATAAAAAAGAGTTAGGCTCAACTCATAATTGAAATTTCTTTGTACTTTCATGAAAATTATAATATAAAATTAAAAATGCATACCTTTTTTTTTATATAATGAATATGGTATAATATTGATATATGCAGAATTGAGCTTTATAACCTAAAAGTATAGGAAGAGTTAAGAAAATTCTTGTCTTGTATTTTTTGGCTAGATAGCCTATTGTTAGGTTTGCTTCTGTCGTCTTGTCAGTTGTTACGCATCAAGCATTGATTAGCACACAAAGAGTGAAGAAGGCTAGTGATACGTCTCATAATATTGTGAAAGATAATGAAGAGGAGATTCTTAACTAAGTACAATGCTATGTATTTTCTAATCATGAAATTAGGTAAATTTAGAGCGGTGTGGTAAAGGCCCCCCCCCCCCCCCCCAAAAAGAAATACTACTACTTTTTTAGATAGCTAGACGGTGAGGTAAGGAGAGATAAGATTCCAACCACAAATATAGAACACTACAAAGAATTAATGTCATTACTGTTGAACTCTTACTTGAACCTTAAAAGAAATACCACTTTGATCAGTAAGTATTTTCATAGACCCATAATTTTTTGTTAAGTGTCATTAATAATAATAAATCAAAGTAGGTTCCAATTTGCTCAACTATTAAAGTATTTTGTCATCGAATAAGAAATATGGAAGTGTAAAAATGAACCTATCTCTTAGATAAACATCTTTTAAATATAGTTTAAATTAGTGAACGAAATTTTTGTTTACTCGAATTAGTGAATAGAATTACGACACCTACTCATTAAAAGAAATTCACTAGCACTGTTTTTTACACTATTATTTGTTATATAAAAATAATTGACTTAATAAACATCCTGAGTTATTTAAAATTTTCCATAATGCTTATTTATGTATAAAAAAATAAGTGAACTCCCTTCGAGATGAGAAAGAGTTGGTCTATCATAATTTCATGATTGTGATCTTCTATTATTATTTTTTTTTTTCAAATTTCTTTGAGAGACAGAAAAATAGAAATGATGACCGCCAAGAGATTTGAGTTTTAATAGGTGAAAATCTCGGGGGTTTAGAAGTATGGGATTGTATCGGCTAGTTTATTATGAGGAGTTAGGTATCAAGTCTGAGGGGGAGTGATTGCGTCACTGGGAAGTGGGAAGAGGGTTGGTAAGGAAGTAAAGGGTCAACCATGTTGGGTATTGGGTGGATTTATTGTATTTACTTCTTTTTTTTCTTTTTCTTTTTTAAGAATCTTTAGATTTACAGATTTACAACAAATCTTTTTTTTTTTCCCCATTTAGTTGTTACTTTTTTGGGGAATATAAATGGGGAATTTGCTACCTTAATAAGGTGAAGGGGACGGTAACGACGGTAGACTAGATGAGAGAAAAATGGAGGAAAAATATATTAAATTATATTGGACAAAATTTAATTATAATTTTTATTTTTTAAAGTTTAGTTTCAAAATTAGTTATAGTTTAAGATTTTTTCTCGATTCAAAATAGTAATGTTAATAATACTGAGTATGTTTTGGTTTTAGGTTACGGGAAATTATTGTGTACCCTTGGAGTACCATAAATGCGTATTCCCTCCTCTCACATGAATGGTGTGTCTTATTAATTAAATTCATGATGGGATTCATCATTCATGTGAGAGGAGGGAGTACGCATTTATGGTACTTCGAGAGTACCTAATAATTTTCCTTAGGTTACAACCAATTTTGCAACTAAATTTCGTTCAAATATATTTTTTCATCCTAGATTATTACCCTGATTACCCTTATCTTCCTAAATTATTAAATGCACAATTAAACTTCCAAAGTTAGAACTATGTTTCAATGTCTCATATGCCATTTGTTTTAGTGTTAAGTACGAAAAAAAAATAACATTTAAAAATTAATTTATCCTTCTCCAAAATGAATAGCAGAATGGTAAATTGGTCTTTCAAACGTTAAAGGGTTAAGTATTGTGCATTTTTTTAAATTGGTGGTCAGTTATGCATTTTAATAGTTTAGAGGGTCATGTATAACTATAATCGAGGTGATATAGTCTAGAGTGAAAAAATGTAATTTGCCCTATTAAAAATACAAATTTTGAAAACTATAATATGTTTAAAGAAGAATTTGAACTTACATATCTATACATACATATTTAGAATTGGACAAAACAAGAAAGATAAGTAAAATTAATTTTTGGGTTATCCCTTTTTTGAGGTGAAGAAAATTTACATGAGTAGGCCAGGATATTTTGCTATCCTTACAATGGGATTTGAACTCAAACATAAGGTTCAAAACAAAAATAAGCAACATTTATAAAACAGGCTAAAAAATTTATTAAAAATTATTTATCTGAAGAAAAAAAAAACGAATTCCAATAAAAAGGACATCGATTAATAAATTGGCTAATTAAAGTTTCCTATGATAATCACTTACGCTTTTTAAGAAAGATGGTAAAGATTTTGTAAAAAAAATTAGGCATAACAGTATAGGATGGTATAAGACAACTATCAAAAAGTTTGAATATTGAAAACCACAAGATCATGTTGAATGTTTATTGAAGATGTTGGATTTTTCTTCTTCATTTTAATTATTTTATTATTACTTTTTTTAGATTTCAATTTTATATTCAATAAGTTTACTACATGTAAGTGATCACACAAGTAGCGGCATTTGAATTACAATTTTGCTACCTGAAGTTTTGGGTAATATGATAGGAAATATTATCTCCATATGAATAATTGTTGGTTCCAACATCACCCCCACTCAGATAGTAGGATCCATCGCCAATACCAATACATGAATGAGTGATTATTTTGAACTTTGAAGTGTAAAAATAACATTAATATAACGATTTTTTATTTCTTACTCAATACAAAATTATAATTATATTACCCCGCATTATATACTTAAGAGATAAGTTTGTCTTCTTCTCTTATTATTACTATTATTTTTAGCTTAGTTTAGAAGCATATATCAATACTAAATATAGGGTCCATTTGGATAGAACTTATTTTACTGAAATTAAAAACTAAAAACTGAAAACATTGTAACAAAATAATTTTTAAATGTGTGAATAGTACCGTGAGACCTATTTTTAATGAAAAAGTGGCTGAAAAGTGAAATTTGTGAGACCCATGAACAGTGCACAGGTGCACACTGTTCATAGGAGAATAGTCAAAAGTTGCGGCTTGAAAAAAAAAAAAAAGAGAGAGAGAGAGAGAGAGAGAAAATGCGTCGTAGCTAAACACATACACCAATAAACGTGGATCCAAACACACATATAGCCCACCCCCTAAGTCTTTAACCCGAGACTCCCTTAGCCTTAGGTAGTTGCTTAGGGAGGTGCCATTAGGCTAACATGGTCATTGCCAAGTAAAAATACATGGCGAAAACACTATTTTTGTCCTTACATTTTAACTCTATTCCCGTTTTGGTCCCAACTTTTTTATTTTACCACTTTTAGTCCCTAAATGAAAAGAACATTCCATTTTTGTCCCTAACATTACTCACTTAATAGAAATACCCTACGTGACAAATAGAGTGCACTATTGACACAGTAAATGCTGATGTGTCCATTAAATGAAAAAAGCATTCTATTTTTATCCTTATCGTTACTCACTTAATAGAAATATCATGGGTGACAAATGGAGTACACTATTGACACAGTAAATGTAGATGTGTCCATTAAGATAATATTAAGAAAATTTATTTGGTTTTTAAAAAATGCCACGTCAACAATTTAATTTTTAAAAAAGTCAAAAATTAAAAACTTCTAATTTCTTAATTTTAATTTAAATTGAAAAAAAAAATTAGTTTTAAAGATTAGGAAAAAATTGTTTGCATAACTTTCTTGGTAACCAAACACAACATTAGAACTCAAGCTCATATTAACTTTAGTCAATAATCTGACCCAACTCATATTTTCCAAGCTCTCTCTCTCTCTCCATGAAATACTCCAAGATCTCACTCTCTCTACAAAAATCTCCAAGATCAAATGGAAATCTCTCAAGCTCTCTTTCTCTCTCTTTCTTTCTATTGGCTAACTGAAGGTGAGCTCTCTCTCTCTAAATCTTGGTCGAAAACCCAACTCTCTCTCTCTAAACCCATGGACAAAAACCCAAACTTTCTCTCTTCAAATTCATGGCCAAAACCAGCAGCGGCTTTCTCTCTAAACCCATAGGCTAACTAAATCGGTAGCTTTGGATCTAGGGTTAAAGGTGGTGTGTGGGTTGTCAGATTTAAGGTTATGCGGTTCAAGGATGGACTCAGGTGGGGGCCCAAAGGGGCCTCGTCCCCTTGGGCAAAAAGTTAAAATAAAATTAGTAGGTTAATTTTTAATATATATGTATATATACACACACTTGGGCTCCCCTTACTTTGTAGCTTGGGCCCTCTCCAAAATCATTAACTATTAACCCAACCCAAGTAAATATTAAAAAACAAAAATGTAAATCCAACAAAATGTAAACCCAGTCCAAATGAAAAAATAAATGAACATTTTTTTTTTTTTTGAGAGGTGAGAGAGACCGAGAATTAGAGACCAATCTTGTTGCCACCACGCGAGACCTATATCGCTGCCCTGACGTAGACCCAAATGGCCACACCAATGCCACCACGCGAGACCCATCTTGCTGTCGATTGCTCGATCTACCTTGTCCACCTTCGTTGCTCCAGCCTTCACAATTCACACTTCACACTCAAGTATTTAATCTATCCTTCAAAACCTAATATAATGATTGTGAATCTCATAATCTGTGCTTGTGGTGTTTGTGTTTTTACTGATGAGTGATGATGGTGATTGTGAATTGAATATATGAATCTGTGATTGTGTTTGTGACTCCCTGTCTTAAAGAGTTTTTTTTTTTTTTTTGGCTTTCTCCCCTGTATAAATCCTAAGCCTCCTAGAGAGAGAGAGAGAGAGAGAGAGAGAGAGAGAGAGAGAGAGAGAGAGAGAGAGAGAGAGAGAGAGAGAGAGAGAGAGAGAGAGAGATTCAACTATATGGATGTGTATTTGAATTTTTTTTCGCTTATCTCTAACCCCCTTAGCTTGAAATCCTAGGTTTGTCCCTATGGCTGTTTATGGTTTCTAATATGGGGTTTTGTTCATTGATTTGAGATTTGAGTTTTGTGTTTGGTTTCTCAAAAAACATAAGAAAATATGGGTTGATTTTGTGTTTGGTTGTGCATGGAGGCCAAAAATTTGGGTTTGAGTTTTGTGTTTTTGTGTTTGGTTTCAAAGCAAAAGAAAATCTTGTTGAATGTCTTTGTGTAATTGTTGAATGTCTTTGTGTTTTGTAAATTTTTATGGGCATGTCTTTTTATTTTGCAAATCTGAGTGATTTTATGGGTTTGGTTGCTAAGAAGATGCAAGAAAATAAAAGAAAGTCTAGAATTTTTAATTTTCTGGGCAAGATTAGTTGGGGAAGAAAATGAAAAACACATGTTTAGAGTTCTTCATGTTCTTCCAAAAAAAATTAAAAATTAACTATTTCTTCATGTCATTTTTTAAAGGGCAAATAATTTTTTTTATATTATTTTAATGGACACATTAGCATTTACTGTGTCAACAATGCATTCTGTTTGTTATATAAGATATTTTTGTTAAGTGAGTAACTGTGAGGACCAAAATTGAACGCTTTATTCATTAGGGGCTAAAAGGGATAAAATAAAAAAGTAGAGACCAAAATAGGAATATGATCAAAATGTAAGGATGAAAATGATATTTTTACCAAAATACAATGATAAACCTCGTGGTTCTTAGCTTCCTTATGATTGTTGGCCATCAAAAATAAAAAATTTAAAAAATAATTAGATAAGAAAAATATTGCATCTTATTTACTAATTGCAATTCACTTACACAAGAATGACGGTGTCTAGAATTGATATGAAAACTTTCCTTCTTCATGTGATATTTCCCATCGCATTGGATTATGGCGTTTCTCTTTTTTCGATTGCTACTCTAACCTCAATCCACACTCACTTATCTTTGTTTAATTTAGAGAAAATACATTTTATTCCTAGTATTTAGTGATAACTCACTGTACCTCCACCTCCCTTAAAAGTTACCATGATTTTTGAGTAGAGTTGTAGTGTGTCTTTATGTTAGAGCCAATTTTCCTCTCCCTTATGTGTGTTTATTTGTTTCTCAAAAAAAAAAAAAAAACAAAAAACTCACTTTACCTCCTAAACTTTCAGAACATTGCGCTAGACCCCTTATATTTCTTGTTCAAATTGACATAGTTGGAAATAAAATAACATAAATACTATTTTGACCTTTCAATGCTTCAATCACTTAATAACATTTTTTTAAAACAACAAAACAGAGGTCTAGATGGATTCCACCACCACATGAAAAAAAAAAAAAAAAAAAAAAAAAAAAAAAAATGATGGAGTGGTTTTCCCTGTTGAGAATAGATTGCGCATAGGTGTGGCGATCCGAAATAATAGGGGTTTTGTTATGGCATCCCTCGTACAACTATTACCCCAAGCTTATCAAGTTGTTGAGATTGAAGCTATGGCAGCGAGCAGAGCTATGGAGTTTGGTAGGGAGATAACAGTTGCCAAGGTTATTGTTGAAGGAGATTTGGCAATAGTGGGGAAAGCTCTATGTTCTAGTGATACAAGTTTGGCCTCGTATGGCTTATTGGTGAAGGATACTACTCTTTACTCTAGTTTCTTTTTAGAATTGACTTACTCTTATACTATGAGAGAAAGTAATAGAGTTGCTCATAGTTTAGCTAAACAAGCTGTGTTTTTTCTAGATAATACAATGTGGATGTAGGATATTCCACCCATCATTTCTTCTTTTGTTCAAACTGATAAAGCCACCTTTGATGAATTTGAATAAATGATGTCTTTCTTTTTTTTCTTTTTTTTTTCTTTTTTTTTAAATCACTTAATAACATATAGGATTTTTATGGGCAACTAAATAAACTTCAATGCTTATTAAGTTTAAGAAAAAATATTTAAATTGTTTTTTATTTAATTTTTATTAAGTTATTCATCTTCAAGCATGATAATTCTAAAAAACATATTAGATATAGAAAGCAAACGAAAAAAAAAAAATGAAAGGTATATTTTGTCATTTTAATATCATATTTTGTCAATTTAGATGAAAACATGAAGTTGTAATCTAGTCCAAAATTAAAGGGGTTGAGTGTAACATTCTAAAAATCAAGGAGGTAAAATAATATTCATTTTAACCACAAAATGAATTTTTTATTTTACTGACTTACTTTTGCCTTTGCTTCTGTAGTATTATTTTAAAACTCAGAATGGTTCACTCTTTCTTGGTGGTAGCAAATTTGCAATTTATTGCAATGAAAATTAACTTGTACCATTTTCTCTCTCTAACACTTCTAGAAGCCATAAGTGGATGGATCATTTCATTCTTTCCTAGAAATACAATTTTAGTGTTTGACATACATTGTCAATTGAGTTACTTGCCTTTTCATATCCTTTATGATTGAGAGATTTTATTCAAATATCAAAATAATACGTTATTTTCAATAGATAAAATTATAATACTTAATAGCACCTTAATTGCCTACAAGACTAGTCTTATATGAAGTTGCTTAGATAATTTAAACTTGGTGGTCAAGATTCTTATAGCTCAACTGACAATTTCTGATATTTTCAAAGGAAACATCCAGGATTCAAATTTGTCTTTTCTCATTGTAATTAACGAATTATCCAAACAAAGAGAAAAAAAAGTATATTTAGGGGCTTTAGTTTAACAAAAAAAAGAAAATGAAAAAGAGAAGAAGGGTAGGACTGGGTGGGCTTTAATAGCATCCATCAAAATGAACACTAGTTGTAACTTGTAAGGCCTACCCAGCCGAATCGCTATTCACTATTCTCCTACATCGTTATATTTGGGCCTTTATTAAGCCCATTTCCCACGCTTTCTCGGCCTTTTTCAGTGTTCTTTTTTCAACTATTTTGATCACAGAACAACGTTGTTGTTCGCATAATGTTTGTTCCGCCAACAAAACGTTTAGGTAATTCAAACTTTCACCTTAGCCGTCTGTTTGGTTGCCTAGAAATTTGAGAAGAGAAAATAAATATTGATTCTTCCGAATTTTCTCGTATTTTTCTCTCAATTTTGATTGCAATCAAGTGGGTCGTGAATTTGCATTGCCCTTTTAAAGTTTGTCCATTTCTTGTTGGGTACTTTGATAGGTTATGATTATGCATCAAAATCTGAAATATAGTTTTACAGAATTCGACAAAATTTATAGTATCTAGTAGTATAAAACAAAATTTCTAGCTGTTGATAATATTCATGGTGTTGGCGCTTTATTTTTCTGTTGGCACAGAAGATGCTTGTTGAAATGCTTCATATAGTTTAAGTACGTCCAAACTTGTTGTGCATTTGTGTGTGTGTGTGTGTGCGCTTTAAATGTTAATGTGGTGCTGAAATTTGATTTTTCTGCTTGGGGCTTTGGATTTGGTTAGAATTTTATAGTGGCAGGATAGGTGCATTGCTAGACTTACTGGAAAGCCTGCTTTTGAAAGAGTTCTGGAGAGGATGAAGAGGAGCACAAAAGGTGGAGTAAGTGTATTCTCCACACCTACTACTAGCCCTTTTATTATAGAAACATAATCTGATGCACTCTAACCGGTCCTCATTTGTTCGCTCATCCATATTACATTATTCGACACCAACCTTAGCTCACAACACTAGGAACCACTTATCTTCCTTGCCAAACTTGAAACAAACTTACACAGAAAACCCAGTACCATACATTGTCAAGAAATGCATTGCTCACTTGCAGTTATGTGCCTCCTCCATATTCAAACTGAAGCAAATCCATGCCTTCTCAATCAGACATGCTGTCCCACTGTCAAACCCAGAGATGGGCAAACACCTCATCTTCACCATTGTGTCCCTCTTAGCTCCCATGTCTTATGCCCAACACATATTTGGACAGATACAGGGTCCCAACATTTTCACATGGAATACCATGATTAGAGGCTATGCTGAGAGTGAGAACCCGTGGCCAGCCATTGAACTTTATCGCCAAATGCACGAGTCCTCCATTGAACCTGACACACACACATACCCTTTTCTTTTAAAGGCTGTAGCCAAGTTGACTGCTGTTAGAGAGGGTGAAAAGATACATTCTATTTCTATAAGGAATGGATTTGAGTCGTTGGTATTTGTTCAGAACTCATTGGTTCATATGTATGCTGCTTGTGGACATGCCGATAGTGCACACAAGATGTTTGATTTAATGGTTGATAGAGATCTTGTGGCTTGGAATTCTGTGATTAATGGGTTTGCTCTTAATGGGTTGCCCAGTGAGGCTCTTACACTTTTCAGGGAAATGGGTTTGGAGGGTGTCCAGCCAGATGGGTTCACTATGGTAAGTTTGTTGTCTGCTTGTGCTGAGCTTGGAGCTTTGGCATTGGGTAGGAGGGCCCATGTTTATATACTGAAGATTGGTTTGAGTGTAAACTTGCATGTTAACAATGCCCTTTTGGACCTTTATGCAAAGTGTGGGAGCATAAGAGAGGCACATAAAGTATTCAATGAGATGGAGGACAAAAATGTGGTTTCCTGGACTTCTTTGATAGTTGGGTTGGCTGTTAATGGGTTTGGTAAGGAAGCACTTGAGCTCTTCAAGGAGTTGGAAAGAGAACGGTTGGTGCCAAGTGAGATAACATTTGTTGGGGTCCTGTATGCTTGTAGTCATTGTGGAATGGTGGATGCAGGTTTTAAATATTTTAAGAGGATGAAAAATGAATATGGCATTGTGCCTAGGATAGAACACTACGGTTGCATGGTTGATTTGTTAGGTAGGTCAGGCAAAGTGAAAGAAGCATATGAATATATTCAAAACATGCCATTGCAACCCAATGCTGTTGTTTGGAGGACCTTGTTAGGAGCATGCACAATTCATGGAAATTTGGCTCTTGGGGAGGTTGCAAGGGCCCAACTCCTACAATTGGAGCCTGGACACAGTGGGGATTATGTACTTCTCTCCAATCTCTATGCAGCAGAGCGTCATTGGTCAGACGTGCAAAAGGTTAGGAGGATAATGCTTGCCGAAGGAGTGAGGAAAACTCCTGGCTATAGCCTTGTTGAGTTAGGGAATTGTGTTTATGAATTTACCATGGGTGATAGTTCTCATCCTCAAAGTAAGGATATATATGCAATGTTAGCAGAGATCACAAAGTTGTTGAAATTGGAAGGTTATATGCCTCATACAACAAATGTGCTTGCAGACATAGAGGAGGAGGAAAAGGAGAATGCTTTGTCTTATCACAGTGAGAAAATTGCAATTGCTTTTATGCTCATTAATACAGCACCAGGGACCCCAATTAGGGTTGTAAAAAATCTGAGAGCCTGTGCAGATTGCCATCTAGCAATTAAACTCATATCAAAAGTTTTTAAGCGAGAGATTGTTGTGAGGGATCGTAGTCGGTTTCACCATTTCAAAGATGGTTCTTGTTCTTGTAGAGATTACTGGTAACTGAAGGATACTTTGTAACTGTTGGCTAAAAGCATATGGTAGAGGTTTGCATTCATATAAGAAAGATATTTTTTTGATAAGTCATTCACATAGATGAGATGAAGCTGCTGCTGGAGATATGCCTGTAAACTTCACTCACTTGTTACCCTCTCCTCGTGTTTGTGTGATGCCAATCTATGCTTAACTTGGAGATTATTGCTATTTCTGATGGTAATTGATGCCTACTTTCTTTACTTGTTAGTACTCAACATTGTTAAATTGTGAAGGAAAACATCAAACTTCTACCTTGATTGTTAATTTGTTTGTGTCCTTATCCTAATAATATCCACAAATTGATGTTATGTGTCAAGCTTTAATTATAATTTTTTTTTTTCAAACTTTGATCTGCTGCATGCATTAAGTCAGCAGTTATAATTGTAATGCTGCTACTATCCGCCTTTGCAACAAAACATAATGCCATTGTACTGCATTAGACTAATATTGAGGACTGCATCATTCATTATGGTCAATGACGTTCTTGTTGCAATAATTTGTTCACAAAGCACACTTCAATAACTCTTTTGTCATGGATTTTGGAAAATTCATGTTGCAATAATTTGTTCATAAAGGAGACTTTTATAATTAATTATTTGTAATAAAAAAAAAAAAACAAATAAAGAAGACTTCAAAAAAAAATTCTTTTGTCTTGGATTTTGGACATGATTATCTCATGTTGGACACATTTGGTATTAAAAAGGGGGTAGAAATAGCATGTTTTACCATTTTATTAATGTTCAAAAAATTACTTGGGCACTTCAATAATTTGATTTTTATAATCTCAATTTTTGTGGCTACTTTGGTTTTTTTTTTTGGTATATCTCCAAATCATTTAGTTTGCTTAACACACAGAAAAAGGATAATATTGTCACAAAGGAGAAAATATGCATCTAGCAATATTCGTACTCTACTGTTTCCTACATTTCGACTTTAGAGAGTCTTGTTCGTTTAGGGATATTGAATTTGTGGAGGAATGTTAGTCATTGGACAAATAATATGAGTGATGGTGTAGTTAATAGCCTTTTTAATGGTAATTCTTTACTATAGAAGTTTAAATAGAAAGAGATTCATCTTCTTTGAGTGGTGTGTCGCACGCTACTTTTTACTTCGGAATTAGTGGGAATCTGCCAAGAACAATGATCATCAGTGAACAATTATTGCCTTATGAAAGCAATGGGGTATCCACAGTTGGGAGCTCTCAGCATATTGTTCGTAGAGGTATGATCTTTATAAGGTCAATTACGAGCAAGAGATGATGAAATAGATGAATGGAAAACTCGTGGGAGACTATAATTTTTTTATTTTTTTTATTTTCATTCTGATTGTAAATTAGATTTCCATTAGTAGATATTGTGTTAAAAGTTGTTAATGAAACTGGTAGTGTTAGCAATTTAGCACAAATATAACTGGGCAACATGAAAACAGACAAGATGTATTTGATGAGTTTCAATTTTCTGTGAGAAGAGATATATTTGTAATCTAAACTATTCAAACATGGGACTTTTTCCTTGGAAGTCTTGTAGTCTACATTTTAGATTTCCCAATAATAAATGATAGTAAAATTTCTACTACGAGGAGTACAAATTTGGGAAGTTGGTATTTGTTAGTATCTTATGATTTTGTTTCCTCTGAACTTGGAAGAAAACAAAACAAGGATTATATTTCAGACAAAGTTTTGTTACAAAATTGGTTGTAACCTAAGGTTATAACATTACTCAATAAAATAAACATTATTGCATATTTTGAAAATCTAATTGCTGAATTGCATTTTTTTTTACGCTCTTAATACACATATCAAATTTTGTGTCAATCAGATATTATTTACTATAGGATTTATAAGGTTATATATTATGCATAATTTTAAATTACAAAAATTTGCAATTTAAATTGTGGGGGCCAGTCAATCAACAGGCCCATTAAGGTCAGGATCGTTGGGCCTGTGGCCCATCCAAGGATACATATCCGTCTGAGGAAGCCAAGTCAGGTCATAAGGGTAATTATTGAGGGGGGTGGTGGTAGTCAATATCACGAAAGTAGAGTTCCGTATTCGTCCAAGGACGCCATACTCCTCGGCAGTATGCGTCCGAGAACGATCAGGACGCAGTCTTGTTACAATCGGACCTCGGAATTGTGTCACCACTAAAGATGGGATAACAGACTAAGGGTAAGAAAGAAAAGGCAAACAAATATCTATAACTACAGCTGCCTCCGCATTAATTACCTCTCAACCAACTCTCTGACCGCATTAATGTGGAGGTGATACCTGAACAGTAAGGAGGCAGCCTTACAGCTGCCCATAGGAAGTTCCAAGAGGCGCTAGATGGGATAGAAAGAAATCCCCTGAACCCAACTTACACGTGTGTGGTGAGGATGGAACACAGAGGGTGGTATATAAACTGAAAGAAGAACATGCAAAAAGGGGATTGGAACATAAAAGAGAAAAAGAAAAAGAAAGACTGAAGAAGAAGAACGTAAAAAGCAAAAGAACTGTATCGATTACACGAGAAAAACCGATTGTTGTGCCAATTCTGGGCCTTCAATATACATGAGGGTGAAACTTTTCATTCCGCAAAAGTTAATTTAGTTTTTAATACCCACGCTTTACAAATTATATTGTTTGGGCCTGTTCACGTGCGAACCCAGTATCATTTTGGGTCGATACAAATCGAGTCCTTACATAAACAATTTATTAATGGCATAATTATTGATCTTTAATTTTCTAAAATTTTTGCAAGAATAGAGTATATAAGAAAAAGATGTTATTTAATGGTGGATTTTTCAAAATGGCCTCAAACAAAAAGATAATAAATGTTGTAGTTTTAGATTACAACAAGTTTTATAGTTAAATTTTGTTTTATATTTCTTAGTATGCAATAATTTTTGTAAATATTATAGTTCAAGCTTGAGATGAGTTTTTTCAATATTTTTGATATAATAGGGTAATTGAAAACAAAACTATTAAATATAAATCAAATACCTTAATAGGATATATTAATAATAATAAAAAAATATAGCTAGTAATATTAAATGAATAAATAAATATGTAAATAGAAAATACATTAAAAAAAAAAACATTATGTGCCTTCATATCTTATTTTTGAAATATATTTGTTAGAAGTTATCCCTTTTTCCTTTTCGGGAAAAATTAGAGAAGCTTTACTTTACTCATAAGTGACAATCACTTTCAGCAAAAAAAGAAAAAAAGAAAAAAAAAGTGACAATCACTTAGGTGCGATTCTGTAATTATAGGGTCTACCTCTACCCACTGTCATAGGAAGTGCCATTTGCTACACAAATAGTCAAATATTCAAATAATGATATGTTTTTTTGGTTGATATGACCAAACAATGCTATTATTTTTATCTTTCGCACATAGTTTCTCGTTAAGTTATGATTATTTTATGTAACAAATTATAATGGACTATTTGTTATTATTATATGAGCCCACTAATTTTTCTCCCATTACTTATAATCTAACATATAAGATAATTATGACAAAAGGTTTGTTTTAGATTCGTTTATTTTGTTGAAATTAAAATTTTTTTGCTGAAAATATTGTAGATAAAGGTAAAAGTTAGCTGAAATAGTACAATGAAACTCATGAATAGTACCAAAAAGTGCTGTGAGATTCATGAATAATAGCAAAAATAAGCTGAATAGTAAAACAAGTTGACAAAAATAATCTTTGCCAAACAGACACAAAGTGTATGTTAATAATATTTTTTTTTGAGACAAGTATGTTACTAATATTATTGATTATTATTAGATTTTAGAGCTACTCAGATTTCCATAGCATCAAGAGAACAAACCATCACACTTTTTGGCATAGTTTGCCAAGGGAAGTGATAGTTATATAACTTAGGGGAAAATCCTAATATGATTGGGTCTACATTGATTCAAGATGTATTAAATTTATTTTATTCTTAATAAAGTTTTGATATTCCTATAAAAAAAAAATAGTTATCATCGAGGCAAAGATACACTATGTCTCACACACACACACACACACACACACACACACACATATATATATATATGCACACACCAAAAAAATTGGAGTTTTGGAACATTTCCACTAGTGATACATTTTAATATATACTTTTTGGGTAATTATTGGGTATTCCCGGAGTATCATAAATGCGTACTCCTTATTCTCACATAACTGTGAGTTCCACTAATTAGATTTATGGACTTACAATTCATGTGAGAGGGGAGAGTGCGCATTTATGATACTCCCGGAGTATTTACTAATTTTCCATAATTTTTTTAGGGAACATTTAAATTTTTTTTTTGAGAAGAATATTTTAATATTTTTTATGGGGAAGAAGAGTCATATTAAATTAATATAAATCTTTTTATGTTTATGTTATCATTATTTTTATTATATACAAATCACAATAAAATACATCAAGAGTTATTATGCAAAATTCATATTTATATAAATTTAATCAGAAAACTTAATGTACAATACCCAAACAACTATAGTGTAAAATGTTTTACATGAATGTTCCCATATTTGTTTTTTCATTAATTGTCGTTTTACCATATGTACCAGATACTTTTTTTTTTTGGGTATAAGTATAAGGTACAAGTACTATTAGTCAAAGGACAATGTTTCTACTATTATCTAGTACTCTAGTGTAGAAGCCCTGTCCCCAAAATTTGTACACAATCAATATTCATTTCAGCTAATTACCAAAAAATGACTTGTATTTCATTTTTTTTTTTTGATGGATGTATTTCATTGATAAAATAACCCAACACAAAATAAATTCGAATTAATAACTAAAAAAATAAATTCAGATTAAATTTGCTTTTATCTTCAAATGCAATTTTTTATATATCAATATTTATCAATTAAACATATATATTTATATATATATATATATATATATATTCTCATTTCGTATCCATCTTTTTTGGCGTGTTACACGGCTGTTAAGAGAGAGAGAGAGACGTCTGTAAGTCCCAGCACTATGGGCTACGTGTAAGCACAGAATCGTGGCATGTCTCCCTACAGTATTACGTGAACTTTAGCTAGATTTCTTGAGAAACACCTTGTACTTGTTTTGTTCTGTTTTGTAAGTCCAGGGGCAACAATCTCCTGCTTCGCTCCTACTTTATCCTCTCTTTGTTTGTTTTTTTTTTTTTCTTTCTTTTTTGCTTTGCTTATAGAAGCGGCAAAAGTAGCTAACTACTACTACTACTACTACTCTTCTAGTATATATCTCATACAATACAAACCTCACCTTTCTCTCTCTCTCCAACAATTTAGCTAAACCCCACAGGAAAGAGATCTCTCTGGAACTTCATAGAACTCTAATGTTTGCCAACAAATTTTAGCCAGTTTTGTTTTGCCATATTACTTGCAATGTTTGGAGAGTAACAAGTCTGTTCTGTTGGTGATATTGAATGGAGCTTGGTGTTATACTTTGTTCACAACTTCACATACTTTCTTTCCATGCTTGGCTATAGATTACAAACGAAGTAGTAAATGCTCTTGAACTTATTAAGTTTTAGTTTTTATTTTTGATTGATTGCACCAATTATATGTATCTCAGTGGAATTGGTGTAAGTTAAATTACTTTTCTTGGGTTTTATATTTTTTCAAATTTTGTTGGTGATTTAAGGACATATGCATTAAGAGTATGTGAATATTTCTATATTGCAAACTATGGGGAATTAAGTTTAGAGAACTAGAGAAGTAGTTGTGAGTTGTGACATGTTTGGTTGGTTGGTGATTGCTCTGGAAAGTGATAAGAGAGATGTCAATGTGGATGGTGATGTGAGGGATAGTTTGGTTTTCTTGGAAAAAAGAAAGAGACCCATTCTGGTTGAGGTGTGAAAATGCCAGAAGAGAGAAGGGAAAGGATTCATTTTAGGAAACTCTATTCATTTGCATGTTTTCACTCTAAGTATGAACATAGCCATTCCCAAATTGGGCAGAAAGGGTACTCAAGGGTAGTGTATTGTAATGATCCCTATCATTCGGAGGCAGTTAAGTTGAACTACCGGGGAAATTATGTCTCAACTACCAAGTATTCCGCAGCTAATTTTATTCCCAAGTCTTTATTTGAGCAGTTCAGGAGGGTTGCAAATATGTACTTTCTTGTTGTGGCTTGTGTTTCATTTAGCCCATTGGCGCCTTTTTCGTCTCTTAGTATTCTTGCACCATTGATAGTGGTGATTGGAGCTACTATGGCAAAGGAAGGCGTGGAAGATTGGAGAAGAAGAAAGCAGGTAATATTTGAAATCAATTTTATTTTTTGTGCTATTCTGGATTTTGAATCTTGTAGATATCCTTGGACTATTCATTCTGTATGTTGATACACTTGTTATAAATTATTCCACACTGAAATATATTTTTGTCAAGTTTTGAGTTACATCTATAGTAAAAAGACTCTGTATTGGTTCAAACAAAGTTCGTTTAAATAGATATGCTGATATCATTAGAAGTGTATTGAGGAACTGGGTGATTGGGATTGTGGTCATAAATTTTATTTAAGGAAATGGGCAATTAGCATTGGCTTCTTCTAATTGCCATTAGGACTAGGAGTGCAAAGGCATCAGGGTCCTTGATTGGGACATTCATAATAAACAAGATAGTGAGCATACATTTCCTTTATCAAGTATTATTAGTTAAGTTCTGGTATGTTATTTCTGGCACTTGTGGTACCATATAAGTTCTGAAATAATGTGGGGTAATGGTCATAAATATTGTAATGAACCACACCATGATATCAAAACGCTTCTTCAAGATAAGAGTTGTTTTACGACCAAAATGGATGCTGCATGATTGGAATGAACCACATTACTATACCAATTGGATGTCATAATTAAACAGTACTTTATGAAAAATTTAAAATTCTAGGGAATCAGTTGAAGAGAATAAAGATTCTCACACATTTCATAAGATCATCCATATTGTCAATCTCTTATACCACCACTTTGAAGGCATAGAATGTCTAAAAAATAACTTTAGTAAGTTCATAAGTCATAGCTCTAATTTGAATCTCTTGAAAAAACACATAACTCTTAGCAACCAGACTCACTTCTACCATTCTGGTATTCAATAGTTGCCTTTTGCCAATGAGCTCTAGCTCAAATGGAACTTCCTCCTTCAATAATAATATGGAGTGTGAGATCATGAGACCAAGACATCTTAGGTGTGTCTGTGTGTAACTTACCAATTAAAAGAAGTATTCAATAGTTGCTTTCATAATGTTCATTCTGATTGCATTGGTTCACAAACACTGCTTTTACCCATCTATTATTCTCTACCCTAACTTCTATGGTGGGCTCTCCAAAAAAAATGTAGGAAAGAAAGTGTTGCACATCCAAACAAGTCATTTGATTTAAGATATGGGTGCCACTTTAGCCTCAGGTTCTCTATGTGAGCATGATATTTCTATATGGATCACTTCGAGGGAATATTTATCTCTCTGTCTAATGATTCATTTTAGATGTGTCTTGCTATTCTAATCTTACCTGTTTTTTCGAAATGAATCCTCCTTATCTTTTATTTATTTATTTTTTCATAATGTTCATTCTGCTGGAATCCTTTCTTGCACACCTACTCCATCCCTTTATTCTTTGGTATTCTTTATCTAATTACGTTGCTACTTACTGAATGTTGAAAATGGTTTCAGGATATAGAGGAAAATAATCGAAAGGTCAAAGTGTATGGTAGTAATTATACATTCCATGAGACCAATTGGAAGGAACTTCGAGTTGGTGATATTGTAAAGGTGTGTAAGGATGAATACTTCCCTGCTGATTTAGTTCTGCTTTCATCTAGCCATGAAGATGGGGTTTGTTATGTTGAGACCATGAACCTTGATGGAGAGACCAATTTGAAATTGAAGCATGCCTTGGAGGTGACGTCCCATCTTCATGATGAAAATTCCTTGAAACAATTTACGGCAGTGATCAAGTGTGAGGACCCCAATGAAAAGTTATATTCATTCGTTGGAAATTTGTCTTGTGATGGCAAAGAATACCCACTTTCCATACAACAGCTACTACTAAGAGGTTCTAAGCTTAAAAATACTGAATATGTCTTTGGTGTTGTTATTTTTGCGGGACATGACACAAAAGTGATGCAGAATGCTACAGATCCTCCTTCCAAGAGAAGTAAAATTGAGAAAAAAATGGATAAGATAGTCTACATACTTTTCAGTACTCTGGTATTGATTGCTTTTGTTGGATCTTTGTTTTTTGGAATTGAAACCAAAAAAGATTTCAGTGATGGAAACCTTAGAAGGTGGTATCTTCATCCAGATGATACAACTGTCTTTTATGACCCTAAACGACCATCACTTTCTGCATTTCTTCATTTCCTGACAGCCCTTATGTTGTATGGATACCTAATTCCAATATCTTTGTATGTATCCATTGAGATTGTGAAGGTTTTACAGAGTACTTTTATTAACCAAGATCAGCATATGTATGATGAAGAAACAGACAAGCCAGCACATGCACGCACATCTAATTTAAATGAGGAACTTGGTCAGGTAGATACTATACTGTCTGATAAAACAGGCACTTTGACATGTAATTCCATGGAGTTTGTTAAATGTTCAATAGCAGGAACTGCTTATGGCCGTGGTATGACAGAAGTGGAGAGGTCACTGGCAAGGAGGAGGGGGGATCCACCGCCTGAAACTGGTGATGATATTCAAGGGCATGAGGGTAAAAAGTCAGTTAGGGGTTTCAACTTTAGAGATGAACGAATCATGAATGGTCAGTGGCTTAATGAACCCCATTGGGATATAATACAGAAGTTCTTCAGGGTCTTGGCAATATGTCACACAGTGATTCCTGAAAAAAATGAAGAGTTGGGAGAAATTATGTATAAATCTGAGTCACCAGATGAAGCTGCTTTTGTCATAGCTGCAAAGGAGATTGGCTTTGAGTTTTTTAGAGTGACACAAACAAGCATCTCATTGCGTGAGTTAGATTATGAGACTGGAGAAAAGGTTGTTAGGTAAGCTCTCATGCAACAATTTATTTATTTATTTATTTTTTAATTTTTTCTATAATTAAATAGTTACAATGAGGGTTGGGGGATTGGAAACCTAAATGTCTCCATTAGAAAAACTATGAGGTACCAGTTGAGCTATAAGGCTCTTGGAAAGTTATTTAATATATTTTAGGTTCATTTAAGTATAGTTTCTACCTCCCATGCGGGCAGCTGCCTACAAACCTTTTGATGATTATAGGTAATTGCTCTATTTTGTCATATTTGAGATACCATGTTTTTATTTTGATGTAGAAAATTTCAGCTTTTGTTTATGAGGAAAGTCAGTCTGGTTGCACATTTAGATTCATACAATTTCCAACTTTCTCTGTTCTTGAAAACTGCAATCTGCCGCAAGTATACAATACAATTAATTTCATGATGTCTACAAGCACACAACTCATGTTTTAGTTTTTTTTTAAGGTCAGAAATATTTTATTTATAGAGTTGATGATGTCTGCAGTCGCATTATGTATAAAAAAATAAATCTTTTAGAACATCTAACAAGTTATTTTCTGCTCAATGATCTGTTAGGAAAAAGGTTTCTGAAAGCTCTTGCATTCATTAGGGAGACATCAAGATGATAGATTGAGGGAGAAAACTTATACTCTTATGAGGCCTTTTTGTGAAAAAAGACCATGGGATGAGGGAGCAAAGAAAATAATAGAAGAGTGTTTATGTGAGGAACTTGTAGAGAAAAAACTATATTGACCTCTCATAGAGAGAGACTAAACACCATTTTGCTTATATGTAAGTTTCTTAAAAATTTTAAGGCCATTCCTTTTTTTTTTTTTTCATCTTAAAAAAAAAAAAAAAGAACTTAAAAATCAGGTTCATTGTTGTGTGTGTCAAATCCATGGCAGCTACATCTAGGTCAATCTTGAGACAAATGCCCAAAATGCTACCTTTGGACAAGGCGTGTCATTGTATTTTTCTTTTTATTGATCTCTGTTTTCTTGGACTTCTTTTAGTTTCCTTTTTATGTATTTTTGTTAAACATCAGATAACTTGGTTTCTATATTCCAGAAAATACAAGCGTCTACATGTCTTAGAGTTTAGTAGTTCTCGCAAAAGAATGTCAGTGATTGTAAGGAATGCAGAAAATCAGTTGTTTCTACTTTGCAAGGGGGCAGACAGGTTAGAAACCTATGCATACTTGATTTAATGTTACATATATGAAGTTGCAGTTTGAGTCAACTGATTTCAATTTATTTGCATTTATTATAGTGTAATGTTTCAAAGGCTTTCAAAAAACGGGCGGCAGTTTGAGTCATGGACCAAGGATCACATCAAAAAATACGCTGAAGCAGGTCTACGGACCATGATAATTGCATACTGTGAGCTTGGTGAAGAAGAATATAAATCATGGGATGTGGAGTTTTCCAAGGCCAAAACATCTGTCACTACAGAGCGTGATGTATCGGTGGATGAACTTGCTGATAAAATAGAAAGGGATTTGATTCTTCTTGGTGCTACAGCAGTTGAAGACAAACTGCAAAAGGGGGTCCGTATTGAAAAATTGCAGTTTCATTATTTAATTTTTAGATTATGCACTCACTATAAGTTTAAGCTTTCTCTGCTGTCTTACTGTATGCCAATTGGAAGTTAATAACCATTAGGACCAAACCAGTTCCTCTCATTCTATTTTTGGAAACTTTGATTGCATTATTTTATGTGATTAGTTTCACTTCAATTGTGTTCTCCGGTGTTCAGGTTCCAGAATGTATTGACAAGCTTGCCCAAGCTAGAATTAAGCTATGGGTATTAACTGGTGATAAGATGGAGACAGCAATTAATATTGGGTATTGAAGAAAATTTTGGTGTAGAGATTATATATGTTATTTTTCTTGGAGTTACATATTTTAACTATTTTAATTTTTCCAGGTATGCTTGTAGTTTACTTAGAGAAGATATGAAACAAATTGTGATCACTCTGGATTCACCAGACATTGATGCCTTGGAAAAGCAAGGGGATAAAGAGGCCATTGCAAAGGTGCAAGATTTTGAAGTACACAAAATTTATTATTTTTTATTCTTTAGGCAGTAAGTTTCTAAATCATTGATTGTTATAGGCTTCTCTTGAAAGCATAAGGAAGCAAATTAGAGAAGGGATGTCTCAGATAAAGTCAGCAAAAGAAAGTGATGTCAAGTTTGGCCTAATAATTGATGGAAAATCCTTGGATTTTTCACTAAAGAAGGACATAGAGAAGTCATTTTTTAAACTTGCAATTAGTTGTGCTTCTGTTATATGTTGCCGATCTTCGCCCAAGCAGAAAGCTCTGGTAAGTGTTATGATCATGCTAATATCGAGTTTCTGCTAGTTTAAATTATCTAGGCATCTTAAGAATGGCTAGTTACTGTTTTGGATGACGTAAGGATAATCTGATAGAAATATAAAAGTTATGCAGGTTACAAGATTATTAAAAGGAGAAACAGGTAAGACAATGCTCGCTATTGGTGATGGGGCAAATGATGTTAGCATGCTTCAAGAGGCCGATATTGGAGTTGGCATTAGTGGTGTTGAAGGGATGCAGGTAAACATATATTTAATTTTTATTAATATGATGTGTACTTCTTCTCTTTTCCTTAATATGAATCTTCATTTCACAGATGTTTGGAGTCTATATTATTATTTTTCTCATATCCCTTATCTTCCCCCCTTTCCCTCTTTAGCTTATGTAAGCTCTTGTTGAAATTAATGAATGCTGGAGTTTCACACGTTTCTTGCCCATTTCTTGTGACTAATGATTTATATTTGATTTGGATTTGTGAAAAGCTGCAAAAAATTAGAGCATATGAAAAGAAGTTCTGATTAGAAACACTGCCTTTTCTTCTCTTTGTTTTGCTTTTGCTGACAATTAAAACTGGTTCAAACATTTTCCTTCTAGAGATTGTGTTTTCATGTAAAACCAGAGATATTATATATGTCTTATACAACCTATGTATGCACAAAGCATATGTTTTATTTGGTGACTGATTCAAGCTGAAAAAAAGTGAGGACCCAACTTCTGATTCCAAAAATTTCTCAACTGCAGGCAGTGATGGCAAGTGATTTTTCGATAGCTCAATTCCGATTTCTAGAACGTTTGTTGTTGGTTCATGGACATTGGTGTTACAGACGAATAGCAATGATGGTAAAATAGTTCTTCTAACTCAACCCCCCCTCCCCTGGCCAAAAAAAAGAAAACTATTATCAATAAGTTGAGGAAGAAAAATCACTCTTTCATTATATTTGTACTAAATGTTCATTAATTTTGTTTTAACTCTTTTTTTGGTGGGGTTTTTTTTGTCTGGGGGGGGAGGGAATAAGGACAGAAACTAAGTTTGTTTACTTCTCTTGCTTTCCTTTCTTCATCTTCAGTTGACTTGCAGTATCATCTTCTGTTTGGTTAATGCAGATATGCTACTTCTTCTACAAGAACATAGCATTTGGGTTCACTCTGTTTTGGTTTGAGGCCCATGCTTCTTTCTCTGGTCAACCTGCGTATAATGATTGGTACATGTCATTTTACAATGTCTTCTTCACCTCACTTCCCATAATTGCTCTTGGTGTTTTTGACCAGGATGTTTCTGCACAACTTTGCCTCAAGGTACGGAATTATTGCCCTTCTCCAGGCTTTATATACATAGTAAAAGAACTAATGGAAACCCAGGAAGAAAAAAATAAAGATAAGAATAAACCTGTTGTACCTTTAGCGTAACATATGGCCTGCATAATCATGTTTTACACATCAGCATATTACAGCTGCCGCATAGCATTGGGTAATTCCACTTAAACATAAGCAGTTAAAACAAATCAGTTCTTATCATCTATGCATTATTTAAAATAGTTGATACTAAAATATTTTTCTGCTATGAAGGGTTTTCTGTGTTATGCATGGTCTGCTTCTCTTGATATTGGGGAAAAAAAAACTCTCTTTGATTTACATTTCTCCAGTGGAACCTGCTTGAAGTATGTAATGCTTTGTAACAGGTTATATTTTTGGAATACAATTGAAGTGGGATTCCTATTGTTCTGTTTCTTATTTAAATTCTTCATGTATTTTACAGTGAGCAGTGCTTATTACACATTTTGACACAATTCCTCACAGGTGTTTCTTCATTAACCTTTTGCTCTGCAAATTTGATTCTATACCTGCAATTCCAATATTCTTTTTGGGTTATGCCTCCTCACTTCTGTTTCCCATAACTCTCTTTCCTGCTTCTCAAATTGATAGATTAAGCACACTAAATCTTTACAAGTATTCTTCAAAATCAAATACAGTGGATTCATTTAAGTTTAGAGGATGCCTAAATGGTATCATGACATGAAAATAATGTTTCAATATTTATCTTGCAACTTATAACTGTGATTCTATATAAACAACAATGCAGGCAAGTAGGTATATCTTAAACAGAATACTCATTTCATATAATTTCACCTTTTTGGTTCCTAAATATTCCTTGAGAGCTTATGTAGGAGCCTAAATAACCATTTATTTTTCATGCTTCTTTGTTTGCAGTATCCCTTCTTATATTTGGAGGGAGTCGAGAACATTCTCTTCAGCTGGTCCCGTATACTTGGTTGGATGTTTAATGGATTTCTAACCTCCATAATTATCTTCTTCTGGACAACCAAGTCGATGATTAAACAAGCCTTTCGGAGAGATGGGCAAGTAGTTGACTATGAAGTCCTTGGAGTCACAATGTATACTTGTGTCGTGTGGGCTGTAAATTGCCAAATGGCAATCTCCATCAACTACTTCACTTGGATCCAGCACTTCTTCATCTGGGGCAGCATTGCCTTGTGGTATAAATTCTTAGTTATTTATGGTTATCTCCCACCAGAGTTGTCAACAACAGCATATAGGGTTTTTGTGGAAGCATGTGCTCCGAGTGTTCTCTATTGGTTGATCACCCTCTTAGCTGTCATTTGCACTCTGCTACCTAATTTTACCTTCAGGGCTTTCCAAACACGATTTAGACCAATGTACCATGACATGATACAAATAAATGAGTTTGAAGGTGTAGAGGCTGATGAATTACCTCGGCGAGTCAGGAAGAAACTACATCTCATGGAGAGATTGACGCAGAGGAATTCATGAAGGACAGTATTTTTCTTAGCTTATATGAATTGGGATATTTGGTGGCTGTAGATGTTATGGTTGGTGCTTGAAGCATAGGTTGATGAATTGAAGAATTTTGCAACCAACATCCTTCTCAAGTTAGTGGTTAGTCACGTACTTGGATCCGTGCATCGATTGGTTAGTCACATATTGGGAGCCGTGCATTAAAAGGAGATATTGTCACTATAGAACAAGTCCAATTGGGTATTGGGGTAAGGGTTCAATTGTAAGTTGGTATAAGGTACTGGGATTCCTTTATTTGTAACTGTTTGTTGTGATGATAGTGGATTCTCAGAGGTGTTGACCTTAAAATCACCCGATGAGGTTTTTGCCTTGGAGGTTTTCCCCATTCATAAACAAATCTCCGTGTCAACTTTATTTTCTGCTGCATATTAACTTAGTTGGTGATTTGTTTGTGCTACCACGTTTATTGCATGTTAATCGGAGTAATTAATTAATTTGGCTAATTAATTGGTTGATTTATCACAAGGAGTCAATACATTCTTGGTTTGTCAAAAGTGATGTCAAGTTTGGCCTAAGAATGGATGGAAAATCCTTAGATTTTTCACTAAAGAAGGACATAGAGAAGCCATTTTTTGAACTTGCAATTAATTGTGATTCTGTTATATGTTGCCGATCTTCGCCAAAGCAGAAAGCTCTGGTAAGTGTTATAATCATGCTAATATCGAGTTTCTGCTAGTTTAAATTATCTAGGCATCTTAAGAATGGCTAGTTACTGTTTTGGATGACGTAAGGATAGTCGGATAGAAATATAAAAGTTATGCAGGTTACCAGACTGTTATTAAAAGGAGAAACAGGTAAGACAATGCTCGCTATTGGTGATGGGTCAAATGATGTTTGCATGCTTCAAGAGGCTGATATTGGAGTTGGCATTAGTGGTGTTGAAGGGATGCAGGTAAACATATGTTTAATTTTTATTTATATGATGTGTATGTCTTCTCTTTTCCCTAATATGAATCTTCATTTCACAGATGTTTGGAGTTTATATTATTATTTTTCTCATATCCCTTATCTTCCCCACTTTCCCTCCTTAGCTTATGTATGCTGTGTTGAAATCAATGAATGCTGGAGTTTCACACGTTTCTTGCCCATTTCTTGTGATTAATGATTTATATATGATTTGGATTTGTGAAAAGCTGCAAAAAATTAGAGCATATAAAAAGAAGTTCTGATTAGAAACACTGCCTTTTCTTCTCTTTGTTTTGCTTTTGCTGACAATTAAAACTGGTTCAAACATTTTCCTCCCAATGATTGTGTTTTCATGTAAAACCAGAGATATTGTATATGTATTATACAACCTATGTATACACAAAGCATATGTTTTATTTGGTGACTGATTCAAGCTGAAAAAAAGTGAGGACCCTACTTCTGATTCCAAAAATTTCTCAACTGCAGGCAGTGATGGCAAGTGATTTTTCAATAGCTCAATTCCAATTTCTAGAACGTTTATTGCTGGTTCATGGACATTGGTGTTACAGACGAATAGCAATGATGGTAAAATAGTTCTTCTATATATTTAATACTTAACCCCCCTCCCCTGGCCAAAAAAAAAAAACTATTATCAATAAGTTGAGGAAGAAAAATCACTCTTCCATTATATTTGTACTAAATGTTCATTAATTTTGTTTCAACTCTTTTTTTGGTGGGGTTTTTTTTCGTTTTTTGGGGGGAGGGGGGGGTGGTGTGGCGGGGAAGAAGGACAGAAACTAAGTTTGTTTACTTCTCTTGTTTTCCTTTCTTCATCTTCAGTTGACTTGCAGTATCATCTTCTGTTTGGTTAATGCAGATATGCTACTTCTTCTAAAAGAACATATCATTTGGGTTCACTCTGTTTTGGTTTGAGGCCCATGCATCTTTCCTGGTCAACCTGCATATAATGATTGGTACATGTCATTTTACATTTTTACAATGTCTTCTTCACCTCACTTCCCGTAATTGCTCTCGGTGTTTTTGACCAGGATATTTCTTCACAACTTTGCCTCAAGGTACGGAATTATTGCCCTTCTCCAGGCTTTATATACATAGTAAAAGAACTAATGGAAACCCAGGAAGAAAAAAATAAAGATAAGAATAAACCTGTTGTACCTTTAGCGTAACATATGGCCTGCATAATCATGTTTTACGCATCAGCATTTTACAGCTGCAGCATAGCATTGGGTAATTCCACTTAAACATAAGCAGTTAAAACAAATCGGTTCTTATCATCTATGCATTATTTAAAATTGTTGTTACCAACATCAATATTTTTCTGCTATGAAGGATTTTCTATGTTATGCATGGTCTGCTTCTCTTGATATTGGGGAAAAAAATTACATTTTTTTGATTTACATTTCTCCAGTGGAACCTGCTAGAAGTATGTAATGCTTTGTAACAGGTTATAATTTTGGAATACAATTGAAGTGGGATTCCTATTGTTCTGTTTCTTATTTAAATTCTTCATGTATTTTACAGTGAGTAGACATTTTGACACAATTCCTCGCAGATGGTTATTCATTAACCATTAGCTCTGCAAATTTGATTCTATACCTGCAATTCCAATATTCTTTTTGGGTTATGCCTCCTCACTTCTGTTTCCCATATCTCTCTTTCCGGCTTCTCAAATTGATAGATTAAGCACACTAAATCTTTACAAGTATTCTTCAAAATCAAATACAGTGGATTCACTTAAGTTTAGAGGATGCCTAAATAGTATCATAACATGAAAATAATGTTTCAATATTTATCTTGCAACTTATAACTGTGATTCTATATAAACAACAATGCAGGCAAGTAGTTATATCTTAAACAGAATACTCATTTCATATAATTTCACCTTTTGGGTTCCTAAATATTCCTTGAGAGCTTTATGTAGGAGCCTAAATAACCATTTATTTTTCATGCTTCTTTGTTTGCAGTATCCCTTCTTATATTTGGAGGGAGTCGAGAACATTCTCTTCAGCTGGCCCCGTATACTTGGTTGGATGTTTAATGGATTTCTAACCTCCATAATTATCTTCTTCTGGACAACCAAGTCGATGATTAAACAAGCCTTTCAGAGAGATGGGCGAGTAGTCGACTATGAAGTCCTTGGAGTCACAATGTATACTTGTGTCGTGTGGGCTGTAAATTGCCAAATGGCAATCTCCATCAACTACTTCACTTGGATCCAGCACTTCTTCATCTGGAGCAGCATTGCCTTGTGGTATAAATTCTTAGTTATTTATGGTTATCTCCCACCAGAGTTGTCAACAACAGCATATAGGGTTTTTGTGGAAGCATGTGCTCCGAGTGTTCTCTATTGGTTGATCACCCTCTTAGCTGTCATTTGCACTCTGCTACCTAATTTTACCTTCAGGGCTTTCCAAACACGATTTAGACCAATGTACCATGACATGATACAAATAAATGAGTTTGAAGGTGTAGAGGCTGATGAATTACCTCGGCGAGTCAGGAAGAAACTACATCTCATGGAGAGATTGACGCAGAGGAATTCATGAAGGACAGTATTTTTCTTAGCTTATATGAATTGGGATATTTGGTGGCTGTAGATGTTATGGTTGGTGCTTGAAGCATAGGTTGGGATGAGCATGTAGGTAGAATCTGTTAGTCTCACATTTTCATGTAGATTAGTTATCTGTTAGTCTCTCAATTTTGATTGCAATCAAAATTGAGCATTGCCCATTTAAAGTTAATCGCCAAATGCATGTCTCCCGTTGAACCTGACACACACACATACCCTTTTCTTTTAAAGGCTGTAGCCAAGTTGACTGCTGTTAGAGAGGGTGAAAAGATACATTCTATTTCTATAAGGAATGGGTTTG